>NC_056741.1:1005719267-1005911767 GCF_019279795.1 Protopterus annectens | reverse complement strand
ACCCCCACACAGCAGTTATAGCCATAGTGTCTGATGGCTATGTAATATAGTTCACCATTGCTCCACACAAATAAGCTGCCACACATTAAAGTATTTCGAGTTGTTCCATACAAATCATAAAGCCAGAATAATGAGCAAAGGATAGCAGCTTGTCATTTTCCTCGGTGAGCAACCCTAGCAATTATAATTACTTTGTATGTGCAGATGACCATGTTTTTATGAGGAAAAATTATGTCCTTCCATATCATTATTGCAGTAGTCTTTACATAAGGGATTCTCTGCCAAGGGCAGCCCAGTGTCCGGCCAGTATATCAAAGCCATAGGAAAATATAGACGTACATCACACGTATGCTCCACACTCAAGGTGTAGGGCATAAAGGTCACATACTGATGTACGTACTTCAGAATTTCTTTGCCACCAGACCAAACACCATCACTGATTATTGGTCTGAATGCTCCTTCTTCTGTGCTGGTTACTGAGCATGGTTCAGATAAGTGCCCTGTTGGGCTTCCTTCTTATCTATTTTCTATTTTATGTTTGTGAGTTTACATGTCATCCAGAAAGGGAAAATGTCAGTGTGGGAGGCAGATTCATCATATAGATCATTGCAAGCAGTGTCTCTTCTGTTTGAGTGCTTCTGAAGACCATACAAAGTGTTCTATCTGCCAGGTGTTTGTCCCTAAGACACTACATAGTCATCTCTCCTCCTTGTTGATTTACCCAAGAACTAACATCTTAAATAGTTGGTGCAAGGTGCTATGGTGGAATCTTCACATCTCAAAAATCAGCCAGGTGCCAATAAAAAGGCCAAAAAACTCAGGTTTGATTCAGCTGCTATCCTCCTCACCTGGACATCTCTCTCTAGGCTGGTGAAAGCCCAGAGGATTGCCAGGTTCTTGTCCTGGATTCCTCTGCTGTGACCCATCAGATGCTAGCATAGATCCAACTTCTCACATGTTCTTGGAGGTTCTGCAAACATCTGCTCTGAATGTTGGGGGGGAACCTTGGCTGATTATTTCAGAAGGACTGAGAGGGATAGCACAAATCTTAGTTCAGGAGGGGATTCCTAATATTTTGGCTGAGTGTAGACAAGGGTCTGAATCTCCTAGGGTTTTTAGGACAGACATCCCTGAAAAGAAAAAAAACAAACAAAGAAATGCAAGCACGTTTCCACTGTTACTAAAGATTCCCAGCATGAATAGCAGGATTTTACCCAGTAGGTGTTTAATGGCCTTAAAGCCTCCCCAAGGGGTTTCTATGCCTGGTCCTCCTTCGACATCTACTCCCCTTAGGAGGCACAGAGAGCAGGAATTCTCTGAAGAAGATTTGGATTCTGGGGAAGAGTCTTTGGCATATTCCTCTCAAATCCATTCTCCTTTGGATTATGGATTTTAGTCCAGACTCTCCCTCGGAAGAAGTCTTCTTTGGGACACTGTCTGTTGCATGATGGAATATTTCAAATGACTCTTTTCTCAGGTTTCTGACATTCCAAAGAGGTATTATGAACTCTTCCAGATGGAGTTTCCTAAACCCTCTGCTGTACCTTCAGTCTTGGTGGCCCTTCTAGATACATTTTTGGCAGCCTCTGTGTTCCCTCTGTGTCTTCCTCCTTTTCTAAGCATCCCTCAACCTCCTCACAAACTGCTTCCCTTCTTTCCAGAATTGCTTCATGGTTTTTTGGCATAGTGCACTATTCAAGTCATGCCCTCTGCCCTGGAAAGGAAGGGAAAGGGTTATTATTCAAGATGTTTTTGGTTCCCAGGAAGAGGACACCTGAAGACCCATTATGGATCTTTCTCAGTGCAACACTTCTCCCTTCCTTTCAGATATTGCCCCTTCACGCCCTGTTCCCTCTTCTTCTTCTTCCCCAGGCTTTCTTACCATCTCTGGTCCTCAAGGATGTTTATCTTCACATTCCAATTTATCCCCTTTTCAGGAAGTTTTTATGTTTTACCGTCTCTGTCTCTTTCTTGCATTTTCAATTCTCTACTTTGCCATTTAGCCTTTCTACTGCCCCAAGGGTATTCACCAAATGCCTCACTCTTCCCCTTGCCTTTTGCAGGATGAGAAGGGTTCATATATTTCCTTATCTGGGCAACCTGCTTATTCAGGCTTCATCCCACTGAGGTCTTGCTTCAGTTTATGGCTTGTCTCTTACAAAGCCTAGGGTTTACCATACACTTTCAGAATTCAGTCCTAGTTCCTTCTCATAATCATGTTTTTCTAGGTTACAGAATCCAGACCATTCCCATGCTGACATCCCTGCCTCCACCCAAGGCTCTCTCTCTAATCAACTTTTTTCAATCTCTTCTTCCTCTGGCTTTAGTCACAGCCAGGGATTTTCTCAAGGTTCTGGAATTCATGACCTCCACCATTCCTATACTACTTCTAGCCAGACTCCATATTAGAAAACTACAATGGTTTCTAAAGTCTGTGAGGCTTCAGCTCTGTCATCCACTGGATTTTATAGCTCTTTTCCTTCCGTGCCTCAAACCCAAACCTTGGACAGGGGGTAGGGAGCTTCCTTTGGTTCCTTCAAGATCCAGGGTCTCTGGCCTCCTCATCAGAGGTCAGACCACATTGACATAAAAGGAGATGAGAGCACTCTTTTTAGGTCTTCAGACTTTTCATTCCCTCTTTCTTCCAGGGCCTCTCAAAATATTCACAGACAATACCACAGTTCATAGGTTCATAGGAGGTTAATAGGCTAGTAGCCCTAGAGCCTTTAGAAGCCTAGCCATGTTAATCCCAGGTTGCGCCAATTGTCCTTGGTTAGATGAATGGACTTTACAGATTAGCACCGACTACCTCTGTCCATGAATGACATGGATGCCACTCCGGGGGTGAATTTGCAGTCACCCATCCATTTGTTCTGATTTTGCTTGAATAGGGTCATTGAGGAGCTCTGCTTCACATGAATTGGAAGTTTATTCCAGAGCAGCGGCAATCTCTGAGAGACATTCCTGTCTCTCCAACATGTTCTGTTAATGTCACTGGCAAGGTTGAGACCCCTAGAGTGAATGACCCTTGTGCAATTTGCTTTGTAGATGTGCAGCATTTCCATCAGGTCTGGGTCAGAGACTGCCCTATAGGCCAGGCACAAGTTGCCTCTCAGTATCCTATATGATACAGAGTACAATGACAGGGCTTTCAGTTTATCCACATAGGTCATGGTTTGGAGACCCTGTATCTTCTTAGTAAGAAACCTCTGAGGTGTCTCCTGTTGCTGCAGGTGTCTGGTGAGATACACGCAGAAGGGACATTGCACTCTATTAATGGTCTGATTAGTGTTGAGTAAAGTGGGGTTATAACATCCTTTGACCTGGATGCAATGCCTTTACTTATGAGATCCTCAATGTAAAGGGTTTTCCTTACCACTGTGGAAACTTGGTGATCAAAGTTCTAATTGCTGTCAACCTGTGTTCTCAGATCTTGCACCACTGGTTTGAACTTAGAGGAGTGCTATCAGTATTGTAATTAGTGGGGAATTCCACTCTGCCAAATGGAATAATAGTGCACTTTTGTGTGTTTAGTTTTAGACTGTGACTTTGGCAGCAGTCATTTGTTTGTGTTAGCCCGTCCTGTAATATGTTAACATCATTGGGGGACTCAATGATTGCACCTAGTTTACCATCATCAGTGAACTTAGCAAGCCAAAGGCTGTATACTTTAGCCTGGACTTCCAAGAAATACATTCCGACTAGTAAAGGGCCTAAGACAGATGCTTGTGGTACATCACTGATGATGGGTCTGCTTGTACAGGAGGAGTCACCAACATTGATAGTATGTGTTCTGTTGGTGAGACAATTAGCTACTCATCTAGTGATGTAAGGGTTAACACCTAACTGGGAGAGTTTTTCAATGAGCTTTGGCTAGGTCCAGATAGGCAGTATGCACTGTCTTACCTTCATCCAGGGCTTTGGTAACTTTCTCGTAGAAGTCTATCAGGTTCACTAAACACAATCTAGCCTTAACAAAATTAAACTGGGTTAGGTCTAGAGTTTGAAGGTTGACTATGTCTTTGTTGATAAGGTCCACAATGATCCTTTCCATGACCTTGCAGATGAAGCTGGTTAAATGTATGTGTTTATAGTTCCCAGGGTCAGTTGATGGCCCCCATTTATGCAAGGGGATTACTGTTGCTGTTCTCCATTCTGCTGGTACAAAGCCAGTTCTCAGGCTATGGCTAAAGAGAACAGCAAGTGGGTTGGCTAGGCCCTGTTTTAGATTGCTTAGTAAGCAACCTGGGATGTTATCTGGTCCCATTGATGCCCTGTTTTTGGCCTTGTACAGGGCAGATAAAATTTGATCTCTAGAGATACTGGGTAGAAAACTGGTGTCAGGTATCCCTTTGGTGTGTGACTGATGGGTATAGGGGGGTGAAATTTGCATCAAATCTGTCAGCTAGCAGGTTGGCAATTTCCTCCGGTATAGTGTGAGTGGTACCATCTGCCACCAATTCTGCACATAGCTGGGCACTCAGTTGTTGATTTCAGACATATTTATTTATTTTATGTTATTTATTTTACATTTGTTGACTGGGATAGCCCGACTGGATGCACGTCCATTTTCAGTGGAGGCCTGGGGAGAAAAGCTCCAAGGTAGAACATACAGTAAAAATCACAAAATGATTACAAGTTACACACAGTTTACAAGCTCCAGTTGAGCAAACAGGTAATATAAGCATACATTTTTAAAACAGTGTTGACACATTGACTAGGCCATGTAACACAATTACAAACTATAGAGGAGGACCTAGTCCGGTTTTGAACAAGGACATAGCCAGTGAGTTTTAAAATATAGCTTGAGGCTTTTTTTGAACTGAGTAAAAGAGGGTTCAAGAGTAAGATCAGCAGGAAGAGAGTTCCAAGTTTTGCCAACAGAGTTAGTAAACAGAGACTCCCCAGCAAAGTTATTGATTTTGGATGTTTGAACCAGTAGTTTATTAGAAGAATGAAGTGACCTCAGGTTGCTATAAGGGTTGATAATATTTTTAAGTGCAGGCGTATTATCAGGATGGTTGAGAACTTTGTGGGCACTTATAAGCTGGTTGTACTGAAGTAGGCTAGGCCATTCTAGCCACCCAAGAAGATTTAGGTTGTGACAGTGGTGGGTCCTATAGGCCGTGCCTGTTGCAAACCTAGCAATATGGTTATAAGAGCTGGAGAGTTTGCTAACAGCATATTTGTTCAAATTAGTGAGTAGAGGGGAGGCATAGAGAAGAGTGGAGAGTAGATGGGAATGAGCAATAGCAGTCCTAGCAAATGGAGTAAGGAAAGGTTTGATCTTATAGAGGAGCCAAGTTTTTGTTAATGGTTTTGATAGTTTGATTGACATGGATACCAAATTTGAGAGTGTTGTCTATTGTGACACCTAAGAGTTTGGTTTGCATATCTGGGGAAATAATGGTACCATTATTAGATTTTATGGTAAAGAGTAGTGAGGAAGACTTACAAGTGGGGGAGAAAAGAAGCAGCTTTGTTTTGTTAGGGTTTAATATTAGCTGATGGTTAGAAAGCCAGTGTTCAACTATATTGAAAGTTTTCTGGGTTAATGTCATTAGAGCTGTCGGGGAGGTGGCTGAACAAATCAAGGTGGAGTCATCTGCATATTGGATATAGGTAGCATTTGAGATGACAGTGGGAAGGTCATTAATAAAGAGAGAGAAAAGAAGGGGTCCTAGTATGGAGCCCTGGGGGACACCTAGGGTGACAGGTAGATGTGTTGATAGTTTGTCCTGCCATAGGATAGCTTGTTGTCTTCCATGCAGGAAAGATTGGAACCACTGAAGCACATGGCTATTTAGTGAGAATGCCTTAAGGGTGTGCATGAGTATTTGGTGGTTGACCATATCGAAGGCCTTGGAGAGATCTAAAATGAGGGCTGAAGAAAGCTTGCTATTATTTCAGTTATGGTTTATGGTGTTAGAGAAGGATAGGATGGCTGAGGTGGTACTGTGGTGTGGCCTAAAACTGTGTTGAGAGGTAGCCAACAGCTTATTCTGGGTAAGATAATGAATAAGTTGTTTATGGACACACCTCCGTAATTTTAGCCAATGGTGACAGAATAGCTATGGATCTAAAGTTTCACATTTCAAAGGAGTTGCCTAATTTATGGAGGGGTATTACATGAGATATTTTCCAAATGGAGGGGATGGTGGCTTCAGATAAGGTTCTGTTTATTAGGATGGAGATGGGGTATGCTATGGCATCTGCTGCTTTTTGCAGATACTCCGGTGGGAGGAGATCAGCTGCTAGAGTAGTTAGTTTTAATTGATATTTAATGAAGCAATGAACTCCATATTTAATGAATGCCTTATAACTGTCCTTGGCTAGGGATGCTATTTTAGCTTCATAATTAGCTTTAGAGGACTTTACAAGACTTCTTATTTGCTTGTTAAATTTGTGCAGGGAATTCTTCCTCTGCAGAGGCAGTTGCCTCTTGTTATTGGACATCAATTTATTCCTTTTTTTATACAATCTTTTTATACTTGATATCCACCAAGGTGGCTTGTTTTTTTTGCGTGGGCCTGGTTTTAATCGGGTCAGGTACAGCTGAGTCTATACAGTTGCTAAGATGATTATACAGGGCACTTGTGTACATCGTTGCATATGAGTCATTATTGCCTGGGAATGCAGGGGGTATAACATTTTTTAAACCATCACTTGGAAGGCTGTGGTTTGCATTGGAGAACTTCCTTAGTTTTTGTTGCTCCTTTGGGAGTGTGGGGTTCAATTGTTACTTTGAATGAGACTGATTTATGATCCAACCTTACCAGGAAGAACATCACACAGGGGCAGTGCAGTGACCACCCATGTTGGTGAGTACTACTGTATGTCAAGGACATTAGAGCCCCTTGTGGGGGTGCAGACTATCTGTTCCAAAGCATTTGCATTGACAAAATCCAGGAACCTCTAGGGGAACATGTTTGAGCTTTTGTATGTTACCCAGTCGATGGAGGGCTAATTGAAATCCCCAGTGACTAAGGTGTTGGGCTGTATGATGAGTGACTCCAGTAAGTCCAGGTAGGAATTGTGCTTTTCTTAGTTCATGGAGGAGAACATATAGCTAGCAATGATGTGGTAGGGTGTTTTGTCTATAATTACATGAGCATGGAGTAGTTTGAGAGAGTCATACTGTTTAAACAATCTTGAGGTGTACTTGGCTTTAATGAAAATGGATAAACCTACACCTTTGGTTCTTTCATGCTCATTCTGAGGTCTGAAAATGTAGAAAGCATTGTGGCCTTGTACAGTTGGGGTGCTCTCTGTGGCCTTGAACCATGTTTTGGTGACTGCACAGACATCATCATCTTCCAAGGTGAGGAGAGCTTCCAGAGAGTACAGTTTCATTGTTAGACTCCTAGCATTAAGCAGCACAACTTTGAGTTTATCTTGAGTGGATTTTGTTATGCCAGAAATTTTGTCATTTTGATATTGTCTTAAAAGGCACTATGGGAGAGGCCAGTATAAGAAGTCTAGGGGAAACAGGTGGAGACCATCTCTGGCAAAGCATTGTAGCATGTTGACCATGTCTTCCCAGGCTGACCAATACTGGATCCCCCTGGAATGACACCAGAAGCTAAGCCAATTGTTGAAGTCAATCATTTTTTGTTTATACTGTGGCATCATCCTGGGTGAAGGTAGGCTGCTGCTTAGGGCTAGGGCCATACCTGCCTGAGACGCATAATCTGAGAATTCAGTCATGTCTCTCTTCATATAGTCCAGGAAGGTATGTCTCAAGTCTTAACGGTACTTGTTGTTGAGTGACCTGAGTGCATATGTGATCTGATGGATCCTGGCACCCAATGGACAGCTGACCGTGACCTTCTCCTTGTCCAGCCTGGTGAAAAGAACATCTGTATGTCTCACTATGGAGTCTCCTATGACCAAGACATTAGGATTTGAGGTGTTTTGACTTAAGAGCTTCTTTGGTGATACACTGATATGTGTGTTGTTAGGTGCGATGGTTTCTATATATGTTGAGGTGTGTGCAAATCATTTACACTTGGGAGGTCTCTGAGCTCTTGGTAGGCTTCTAGTGAGTACAGCCGCATATGTGGGTTTATATGTCATGTCTTGAACTTGTGTGAAAGGTAAAGTTTGTGAATTGACAACTTGTTTGATGTCTTGTTTGTGCTACATGAGAGGACTTTTTCCAAATTGATAGTGTAATTACATCTTTTACATACGGTATTTGTTTGTTTCAGGACTAAGCAGTTGTCAGTATACATGAGGCAATTACTACATTGCCTCAGGTTGCCCAAGTCCATCAGGCTGGCTGGAGAAATGGTGGGAAAGTGATCATCCATAATGGCAGGTTTGTACCATAGTACTGTTGGGGAGTGGGTAAGTTAGAACAGTTTATGACGTAGGAATAACAGAAGGACTTATTCTGTTGACAGTTTAGGGTGAAGAGCTGTGGTGATGCTGCTTAGTGTGCAGTTGAGTTGCCTGCAGAGCAACAGGGGACTTGGGAGGGTTCTACTGACAGATGCCTAGGAAAAATTTAAGTTTCCAGGTGTTTGTGTCTATACAGGGTAGCACTAACCCATGCTGTGCAATGCGCAGCTACATACAAATGCGAGGCTTAAATACAGGTGAAATTCAACAGTCTTAAGACAAACTGCATGCCTGAATCTAGCCTATGCTATATAAGGGCAGTACTACAGAATTTCAGAATGCAGAAAAAAATGCAGACACAATCAGCAAAAATGAAGTAGCAATTCTGAGAAATACAGTTAAAGTGCAATACAGGCTTTAAATATATATATTTTCAGTTGTTTGCAGTGGATGCTGCAGTAGCGTTGTCGCCTCACAGTATGACGTTGTCCTGTTCGATTCTCAGCTAGAGCATCTTCTGTGTGGAGACATACGTGAATGGGAGTACTGTCGTTGAAGATTGTGCGTCAGTGCTGGCAACTCGGCATGTAAAAATCTACTGCCAATCATTAGCGGACCGGAGTTCCGCTGTGGCGACCCCTAACCGGGAAAAGCCGAAAGACACAACAGCAGTGGATGCCTTGGATTTAAGGTCAGATGCACTCTTTATCTCTGGTTAAAGTGACCAAACTCTGAGCAGCTCTGGTTAACTGAGAGCAAACCCTTGGAAATGTGAGGCTTAAATACAGGTGAGATTCAACAGTTTTAGGACAAGCTACCAATGGAAAAGTCCCAAACTGAGCTTTTCTCCAGCAATCACCAACTCTGATGGAACCTGATCTCCACATTTCTGCCACAAGGGTGCAGAGAGGCCCTCTTAATGTAAGATGGCTAGTTTAGAGCACAGTGATACCAAACAGTGTAGATTCAGCAAACATAAAGCAGCAATTCAAATAAATACAGTTAACAAAGTGCAATACAAGCTTTAAATATACTTATTTTTCTGTTTTATGTAGTAGATGCCTTGGATTTCAGTTCAGATGCACTCCAGATCTCTAGCTAAAATCACCAAACTCTAAGCAAATCTGGTTAACTGATGTGGTATATCAACAAGCAAGGGGGGGGTCTTACCTTCTTTTAAGACTTGTCCCTCAGGTCTGGGATCTAGCTATCCAGTATTGGGTGATTCTTCAGGATGCTTACATTTCTCCAAAGCAAAATATAATGGCAGACTCACAAATAGTTGTTTCACAGAGATGTGTTTCTGGACATTGCCCATCAGTGAGGTACTCCACAGGTATAGATATTTTTGCCTCCCCTTTGATCAGAAAACTTCTTTTTTGTGCCAGAGTCCCAAGACCTCTGGCTTGAAAGGTTATCACCCTGTCTTTTCCTTACAAGAGGATGTTTCTCTGTGTCTTCCATCCCCTTCCTCTGATCCCGAGAGTCCTGCTTAAGATCAAGCAAGACTCCCCCAAAAATCTTGTTGGTAGCTTCCTTTTGGCCCAGATAACATTGGTTCCCCCTTCTTCTTCACTTAGCCAGAGGCAATCACCATGAGTTACCTCACAGGGTGGACTCTCACACAAGACAAGGGTCATCTTCACTTGTTCACTCTTCAAATGACTCTGTGGGTGATAGGGTTTTGATCCCTTTTAGTCAGCTTTTTTCTGAAGACATGTTTAGGGTTATACAGGAGGCCAGGAAATCCACTACCAGGAAATCATATTTGTCCAAATGGAAGAGGTTTTCTGTTTGGTGCCTTTCTCATAACCAGGATCCATTTTCTTTAGGAATCCCTCTGGTTCTATCTTATTTGTGTGAATTCCTCCATTCTGAGTTAGCATATTATTTCGTTAAAACTCACCTTTCAGCTATTTCTGCTCATCTGCCATTGACTTCTCAACTTGCTCTAGATTTGAGGTTAAACAATTTCTTAAAGGCATCCTTCATATCAGGCCTCCCTGGAAGCCTATTCCACCTTCCTCAGACCTTAATTTTGTACTTGAGAAATTGACTCAGACTCCTTTTGAGCCTGCAGCTTTAGATTCTTTGCAACATTGTACTTGGAAGATTGTTCTTTTTTTGGCCCTTCCTTCAGCTAAGAAAGTCTCTGAACTTCAGGATCTTATGGCTGCTCCTCCTTTCTTGGTTTTTCTTAGGGGCAGGATGTCTCTTGATATTAATCCTTCTTTTATGCCCAAGGTGGTTAATGAAGTGTCCCTTAATCAGTCTATTCATTTGCCCTCCTTTTTTCCTTCTCTGCATTATGCTAGTGAGAAGGTTCTCCATACTTTGGATTTGCATAGACGGCGCAGATATTATTTGGATAGACTATGAACATTCACAAATCTGAGCAAATGTGTTTCCTTTCATCCCAGGTCTCTAGGTTTGGCTGTTTCAAAGCAAACCATATCCTCTAAGGTCATTTCTTTTTGTTATTCATTTCATGGTAAATGTTTTTCTACCTCTGCTAAGGCTCATTCTACTAGAGCTGATGCTTCTTCTTGCTTTTTTCAAAGGATTGGACAGCAATTCTATTATTGAAGCTGCTACTTGGACTTCTGTCCATACCTTAACTACGAATTACAAGTTGAATGTTGTTATCAGAGCAAGGTCTGGCTTTGCCAGAGCTATCCTGCATAAGTTTCTAGAGAGTTCCTCTATGCTTTCCTCCTCCCACGTTTCCCCTTAGGCTTTTGTACTCTCCCATATGTAAAGAATACTGCAACACTGATATGGAAGGAGATTGTACAGTTGTGCAAAATCTTACCATAACAGTAGGTGTCCTTCTCTTCATTGTTGCGGAACCCCCCCCCCCCCTTCTGCTCTGCCTTATTTCTTCTGTCTTCCTGGCCTGGAATTCTTTTCCTCTTTCTCCTTCTGGATGCACATGTTCCTCCTAGTTCCTAAGAATATTTATTCCTCCTGGAACTTTTCACCTCTGAGATATATACGTCCATATGTTATCTTTATGCCCTATGCCATGAGCGAGGAGCATACATGGGATGTACATTGTCTATATTTTCCTAAGGCTTTAGTATTTTGGCCAGACATGGGCTGCCCTTAGCAGGTAATCACTTTAGTAAAGAATACTACAACAGTGAAGAGAAGGACATCTACTGTTATGGTAAGATTTTACACAACTGTACTTTTTTATTCAGTTATGGTCCTGCAATAGCCACCCAGCATACCTTTCAATTTTCTTCTTGATTTTGCCTGCTACTCCTGCTGCTGTAACTATCATAACATTTATGATCTTCTACTAAATAACTGAGGATTATAATCAGTCAATAATACTAGACATTAGAGTTTTATACTTTTTATTGCTCAGGAAATGCATGCTGATACATAAAACATGTTATTATAGTAATGTATTAAGTAAATCAGAGTAGTATTTAAAATTTGCCCCTGATTTTTGGGCCTTTACTCCCAGTATCATTGTAAAAACATCATCATCATGTTCTTTTGACTGTTCTCCTTAGGGGTCGCCACAGCGGATAATCTGTTTCCATTTCTTCCTGTCCTCTGCATCTTGCCTTGTCACACCAACCACCTGCATGTCCTCTCTCACCATATCCATAAACCTTATCTTAGGCCTTCCTCTTTTCGTGTTAAATGGTAGCTTCATCCTTAGCATCTTTTTCCTAATATACTCAGCATCCCTCCTCAGCACATGTCCAAACCAACATAATCTTGCCTCTCTGGCTTTGTCTCCAGACCTTCCAACCTGGGCTGACCCCCTAATATACTTATTCCTAATCCTGTCCACCCTCGTCACACCCAGTGCAAATCTTAACATCTTTAACTCTGCCACATCCAGCTCAAACTACTGCCTTTTTGTCAATGCCACTGTCTCCAACCCATATAACATAGCTGGTCTCACTACCCTCTTGTAGACCTTCCCTTTCACTCTTATTGGTACTCGTCTGTCACAAATCACTCCTGACACTCTTCTCCACCGACTCCATCCTGCCCGTACTCTCTTCTTCACCTCTCTTCCCCACTCACCGTTACTCTGAACTATTGATCCCAAGTATTTAAACTCATCCACCTTCGTCACCTCTATTCCTTGCATCCTCACCATTCCTCTATCCTCCCTCTCATTCACACACATATATTCTGTATTAGTCCTGCTGACCTTCTTTCCTCTTCTCTCTAGAGCATATCTCCATCTCTCCAGGGTCTCCTCCACCTGTTCCCTACTCTCACTACAGATCACAATGTCATCTGCAAACATCATAGTCCACAGGGACTCCTGTCTGATCTCGTCTGTCAACCTGTCCATCACCACTGCAAATAAGAAAGGGCTCAGAGCTGATCCTTGATGTAACCCCACCTCCACCTTAAATGCATCCGTCACTCCCACCGCAGACCTCACCACTGTCACACTACCCTTGTACATATCCTGTACCACTCTTACATACTTCTCTGACACTCCTGACTTCCTCATACAATACCACAACTCCTCTCTAGGCAACCTGTCATATGCTTTTTCTAAATCTACAAAAACACAATGCAACTCCTTCTGACCTTCTCTGTACTTCTCCATCAACACTCTCAGAGAAAACATCGCATCTGTAGTGCTTTTTCCTGGCATGAAACCATACTGCTGATCACTAATCATCACGTCCCTTCTTAACCTAGCTTCCACTACTCTTTCCCATAACTTCATGCTGTGACTGATCAGTTTAATACCTCTGTAGTTACTACAGCTCTGCACATCACCCTTATTCTTAAGAATCGGTACTAAAACACTTTTTCTCCATTCCTCAGGCATCCTCTCACTTTCAAAGATTTCTTTAAACAATCTGGTTAAAAACTCCACTGCCATTTCACCTAAAGCCCTCCATGCTTCCACAGGTATGTCATCTGGATGAACAGCCTTTCCATTCTTCATCCTCTTCATAGCTATCCTTACTTCCTCCTTGCTAATCCATTGTACTTTGTGATTCACTATCCCCACATCATCCAGTCTTCTCTCCCTCTCATTCTCTTCATTCATCAACCCCTCAAAGTACTCTTTCCATCTCCTCAACACACTCTCCTCGCTAGTGAGTATGTTTCCCTCATTATCCTTTATCACCTTTACCTGCTGCACATCTTTCCTAGCTCAGTCCCTCTGTCTAGCCAATTGGCACAGGTCCTTTTCTCCCTCCTTAGTGTCCAACCCTTCATACAACTCTTCATATGCCTTATCCTTAGCCTTCACCACATCTCTCTTTGCCATGCACCTCATCTCCTTATACTTCTGTCTACTTTCTTCATCTCTCTGACAATCCCACTTCTTCTTTGCCATGCACCTCATCTCCTTATACTTCTGTCTACTTTCTTCATCTCTCTGACAATCCCACTTCTTCTTTGCCAACCTCTTTCTCTGTATACCATCCTGTACTTCCTCATTCCACCACCATGTCTCCTTGTCATCCTTCCTCTGTCCAGATGTCACACCAAGCATCTTTCTAGCCATCTCCCTTACTAGCTCTGCTGTAGTTACCCAGATATTTGGTAACTCTTTACTGCCACCCAGTGCCTGTCTTAACTCATCCTTGAACTCCACCTCACAATTACCCATTTTCAATTTCAATTTGATCCTTGGTGCTGCCCTCACACTCCTCCTACTGTTCTTGATCACCAACGTCATCCTACAAACCACCATCCTATGCTGCCTAACTGCACTTTCCCCGGTCACCACTTTACAGTCTCCAATCTCCTTCAAACTGGCCCTCCTACATAAGATATAATTCACCTGTGTGCATCTTCCTCCACTCTTGTATGTCACCCTATGCTCCTCCCTCTTGTTAAAATACATATTCACCGCAGCCATGTCCATCCTTTTCGCAAAATCCACTACCATCTGACCTTCTGCATTCCTTGTTTTAACGTCATACCTACCCATCACTTCCTCATCCCCTCTGTTCCCTTCACCAACATGCCCATTGAAATCTGCTCAAATCGTCACTCTCTCACCCTTGGGTACAGTCATCACCACTTCATCCAACTCACTCCAAAATTTTTCTTTCTCATCCATCGCACACCCAACTTGTGGAGCATATGCACTAACAACATTCATCATTACACCATCAAATTCTAGCTTCATAAACATCACTCTATCAACACACTTTTCACCTCCAAAACACTCTTAGCATACTGTTCCTTCAGGATAACTCCTACACCATTTCTCCTCCCATCCACACCATGATAAAACAATTTGAACCCACCTCCAATACACATAGCCTTACTCCCCTTCCATCTGGTCTCTTTCACACACAATACCCCAACCTTCCTTCTGTCCATCATATCAGCTAGCTCTCTCCCTATACCAGTCATACTGCCAACATTCAAAGTTCCAACCCTCACTACGACAGTCCTAACCTTTCTCCTCTCTTCCTGCCTTGAGCCATACCTTCCGCCTCTTCTCCTCCTTCGGCCAACAGTAGCCCAGTTTCTGCCAGCACCCTGTTGGCTAATAGTACTGGTGGCAGTCGTTGTTAACCCAGGCCTCGACCGATCCAATATGGAAATATTTACTGGTGTCTGCATGAATTATTTGGTGAAGTTTTACACCGGATGCCCTTCCTAATGCAACCCTCCCCATTTATCCGGGCTTGGGACCAGCACAAAGAAATGCACTGGCTTGTGCATCCCCAGTGTATAATAATAATAATAATTACCTCATCACTTCTGTGTGTCTCAACTGTCCAGAATTCTGCAGAATGTCCCTGATTTTGTCACATATTTTTGACCTGCCGCTTGTAAAAATTTGGATTTTCTGGTAAATTGTTGAAGATTATAGCCAGTCAGTCAGTAAAGCCAAACAATAGAGATTCATACTTCTTATTGTTCAAAAACACACACACTGATGCAAAACCTCCTGAATGAAGAACAGGTATGCATAGAATGGTTTCACATCTACATTTGAATTCTACAAGGCCTCTGCTCCATGACGTGACATGACATCAATAGCCAGTTCAAGTAGAGCACCTTCCCCCTGGAGTTCCTGTCACACTGCAGGTACATTTTGTTTTAACAGGAGTACCTTATGCATTTATTTATTTTTAGAGTAAAGAAACAACATTTTTGGTTACTCCAAACAGTAAATAAATAAATATGTAAAGACTACCGCTAGATACATAATCCCCCCAGGCATGTGTAAAGCTAGCCCTGCTAGTACGATAGTATTCCAAGTACCTGCATTCATTTAGCAGTCCTTACTCATGAAACTTTGCACTTTTAACCAAAACAGCTGTATTATAAACCTGCATCACATTATGAATTACAGCTCCTTAATTAATAGAAGAAAAAATATGGTCTTCCTTTGCAATTTTCGGTATAGACAGAATGCATTGTTTCCAAACAAATTTGAATGACAAGTGATGTAGCACAATGTTTTGTTAATGACAAATGATGGACACTTAGAGATACATTTTTAGTTTTGTATATATATATATTTTTTAAACTGAATACATTTTATGTCACCTTTAATTAGCTTTACATTCCAATGTCATGACGCCACTAACAACAGAATGATAAAAGCTAAATATGAGAAAGCATGATTTTTTTTTAAGTAAGCATGGTTTTATTATTTAGCTGATCAAGAATATACACTAATGAAAATATGTGAAATATGTCTATCTTTGCTCAAAGATTCTCTCATTGACATTTTTATCCTTGTAGTAACACTACAGGTGCTTAAATCTCAGTGCTCAAAAACTGCTTTCTCAAAGCCAGGCACTCAAGGATCTTCTAGCTCACGCTTGAACTCGAATATCAGCAAACAGCAGTGGGGAGGTGGCAGGAAAGGGAGTTTAGGGTTTGAGAGAGGGATGAAAATTTTAGGTTTCGGGAGTGGGAGCAGATATTTAGATATTCCCTAATTTGGGAATTTAGCTTTAGGGAGGGAAGTTGGATTTTTAGGTTTAGGGTGTGATCAGGGACTTTAGGGCTAGAAAGGAGGAGGAGTGAGATTTATGGTAAGTAGTGAGGACTTGGGTTGGGAAATGGGTAGGAGTTTTAGTGTTAAAGTTTAGGTTCTGGTAGGGCTTTATATTTTGATAAGGTTGGTTGTTGGAGGGCCACGTATTAATGAGAAATCAGGCTAGTGGGTGTTCAAGCACTTGCTTTTTCAAGCAAGTGGCAGTGAGCAGGTGTGTTGCCAGCTGTTAGCATGTAAGTACCTGTAGCAGACCTATCCATTACACACTTCAGACATCAGTGTTCTCTATTTCTTGTGCTCTTTTCTGCTGTGAATTCATTTAATTCAGTCAAAAGTTCTAGTCTGTAGTTCCTCAGATAAAGGCAGCATTAAATATACATGTATGATGTCCAATATAGATGGTGACCATGTATCCTACAATATGATATAGAAGCCAACAATTGATTTCACTCTACTTTTTATATATTTGCTAACTGGGTAAACCCACTATGTACTAGTATTACTTTTCAAGAGTGAACCAGGAGCATTATCTAGTTAAGTGATTTGCTCAGTCACAGTGCAAGCAAATGGAGACTTAAAAACTCAAACCCAAAGCTACAGACTTAAGCTCATTAACAGATAATATTCTTAAGCCTCTCTGCCCAACTGCCAGGTAGATATCTGATACTCAGTGGACATAATTTGCATGAAATAAATACTTCATCGTGCATGGCATTTCATTGCATGAGGTGAGTGTGGTTGTTTTATACAAATGTTTGAAGGAGAAATATCTTATCCAGTGTGACAAAGTAATCTTGATAACCTAAAACAAGTACAAATTCTTTCTATTAGGGGAAAATAAACCATGAATGTCCATTTCTCTGGGCATTAGAGATAGTTCAGTTGTTCTACTTCCTAGGGCAGTGAACATGTCAGATTTGTTTACTCAGATTTATTGTTAGCATCGCTAGGGGAAAAAAGATGATTTTTAGAAGGAGGAATTTAATAATTATGTGTGATTTCAACCTTAAAAGCAGTTAGTGAGGAGAGAATAAAATAAATACAAAGTGCATTCTAATTGCTCCTATGGTAGTAAAAAGACTTAAATGATCATCTTGTAAGATATGTGCCTTCATTAAATGAGTGAGCTTTTTATGAATATAGGCTAGGAGATATGAAATTTACATCTCCTTATTGCAGATCAGGGTACTGAACCTCTAATTCAATTTCTCCTGACACATCATCAGAGAAGCAGAATTAGTTCTTCTCTGCTCACAAGGCAATGAGTATTCCTTTGATGGATATAAATCTTATAGTAATTAAATACATAAAATTCACTAACATAAAATTAGCTTGATTTTCTAGAGATGACAGGCATCACTGTAGATCTTTAACAAGTGAATAACCACTGCTGATATTTTTTTTGAAACTTTATGCTATATTTCAGAAGATAATGCTTTTTGGATTTGAATAGTTTTCCTTTTCCTTGGGTGAAGACTTTTACTTTTTATTTCTATTGTAATGTTAATCTGGTTTCCTTGATCTTATTTCTATAAAGGTTATGCTATTTTTTAGTGGTCATAGTTCAAGTTTTGTGGTAAAAATGAACACAGGCCTATATTGTTTTACCTATAGCCCTCTTCTAGCATTTGGTAGGTATTATTGTCCTTGTGTAAGAAGTTCCTATTATGCTTATAATGCTTTGTCACAATTGCTTTTAAAGAATTCTGATGCAGTTCTGCATGCAACTTTAGGAAAGGAATAACTATGCTTTCTTTCTTACAAAATACTGTCTAAAATAACATTTTCAATTTAAAACTGGCTAAAATCTTTTGTCAAGAACAGTACTCATTTACTGTCAAGAGCAATGTTCCCAGTGCTTCCAACATTAACAGGAATGGCACCTTTGCCTCCCCTTCAGTAATATTTTACAGACTTTGCTTCTAACATTACCAGGGATGGCACCTCTGCCCCCCCTTCAGTAATCTTTCACCGACTTTGCTTCTAAAATTACCAGGGATGGCACCTTTGCCTCTCCTTCAATAATATGTCATGGTCTTTGTTTCTAACTTTACCATGGATGGCACCTCTGCCTCTCCTTCAGTAATATTTCTCAGACTTTGCTTGTAAGATTACCAGGGATGGCACCTCTGCCTCTCCTGCAGTAATATTTCACAGACTTTTCTTCTAACAGCAGAAAGCACCGCTCCACTACCAGGCTATAACTCATTCCACACTTTTCGGCCCCAGAACCTGGACCGTATCTCCAAAGGCAGTGGTGTTTCCATATTCATAAAGGATGTGCACACCTCCAGACTGGTGGCCCAACATAATGCATCAGAGATACTTCAGGTGCAGCTAACAATGGGTAAGACAGCGATTCAGGTTGTAGCCTGCTATAGGTTCACAACCATGTCCCAAGACTCACACTCCATATTTCTAAGCACCCTGGAGAATATTAGGGTCCAACCTAACACTCTCATACTAGCTGACTTCAACTACCCCTCCATTAACTGAGAAAACTACTCATGTACCAATACACTTGCCCAATGTTTCCTAGAATTCATTAAGTCTAGTGCCCTTGACCAGGTCATTCTTACCCTCATTAGACGTAGCAGCATCCTTGACCTGGTCATTACTAACATGGGTGACCATTGCTCTACACCAATAGTCAACTCCTCCCTGATTAGATCCGACCACAAACTAATCACCTTGGAAATCCACCCCCCCCAAAGGTAATCACCATAAAAAACTTCTCCAAAGCTAACTTTGGGCTCCTAAAAACAGAGGTGGCTAACTTCACGACACCCATGCAAATGGAGAATAGTTGCATGACCGCTGAATCTACACCAATGCACTGTACGAACATGTACACAAATGCATGGATCTCACCATACCCAATAGAAGCAAGACGCTCTCCTCCAAAAAAATGCAGCCAATCTGGTGGTTTCCTGCCATAAAGAAATCCTACAATAGAAGGAGGAAACTGATGCAGAATAAGGTGAAGCCCCAAGACTGGAAAATCTCCCTTATCAGTCTCAACAAAAAGTTGAGATCTCTCATCAAATCCTCTAAAGGTAGCTATGAAAACAGAATTGCAGCAGATAGAAAAGACAACCACAAGGCCTTCTATAGTTATGTAAAGAATCTCCACGGCAATACCCAGATTTGCTCTGAGCTACTCCACAATGGTATCTCCTATACCGAGCCAATAGATATTGCCAATAGACTGGCCAACAGATTCAGTACTAACTTTACCCCATTCCCCTCCCAAAGGACCAATCAATATACCAGTAGATTGTCAGGCACCCAGTATTACTGCTGCACAGGTTAAAACAGCACTGTCCAAGGCTAAGAATACAGCTTCTATGGGACCTGACAATATCACTGGCTGTGTTCTCCAAGAACTACAGAGTGAACTGGCACCTCACCTGTGTGCAGTGTTCAATCACAGCCTCACCTCAGGTTTTGTCCCTACCGAATGGTGCGCTGCTGCAGTCATCCCTCTCCAGAAAGGAGGAGTGACTACAGACCATGGGAACTATTGCCCATTAGCCTGATGATCATATAAAAACTTTGCAAGCTAGGCATCAACCCCTATATCACTAGGTGGGTTGCAAACTGTCTCACAGATAGAACCCACAGTGTGAAAGTAGCTGACTCCAAGTCAAACTGTCAACTAGTCACAAGTGGAGTCCCACAGGGTTTGGTCCTTGCTCATCTCCTATTTGGTATCTACTTCTCTGAAGTCCAGGCCAACATGAAGGGGCTCTGGGTGACAAAGTTCACAGACGTTTGCAATTTGGGTGCTATTATTAACTCCACAAGTGATGTTGACATCCTACAGAATGGCCTCACTGAGAACAAAGACTGGTGTCAGAACCATGGCCTTAAGCTCAATGCCAAAAAATGTGCCATCATCCCCTTTGGTAAGAACCCGGTTCCCATGAATTACCACATTGATGGTAGTCCACTGAACACAGAAGGTGTTATAAGAGATCTGGGAACACAGGTTGACAGCAACCTCTCTTCTGATCACCACATTGCCACTGTGGTCAGAAAGTCCTTCTATGTGGCACATCTCATTACTAAGGGTTTTGCATCCAGGAAGAAAGAGGTCATTGTCTTCCTCTACTCTTCCCTCATTAGGTCAATCATCAAGTACAATGCCCCATTTGGCATGTACCTCACTAGACACATGCAACAACTAGAGAGGCCACAAAAGTATCTCACAAAGAGGATTTTGGGCCTTAAACACTTGGCCTATATGGACAGATTCAAAAAACTCCAACTATTCTCTGTCTCATATCACCTACTTAGAGGCAATCTCTGCTTAACTTACAAAGCCATGTCTGATCCAGCTCTGTTAGAAATGCTACAGCTAAAGAAATCCCAATCCCTCCACACCACATGCTCCAGAGATCTCAACCTCATTACCACAATCAACAGAACATACTGGAGGGACAGGTTCATAAGCCAGAGACTGCCCATGCTATGGAATAGATTTCACATACATGTCAAGCAGAGCACCTCGCTGACCCTATTCAAGAGAAATCTTGATGAGTGGATGGGAAATAGAAAATTCGCCCCGGGGATAACTCCAGTGGCTCTACTCAACAGAGGCACTGAGAACTAAGGTCGGGTGGCACGATGCCAGGATAATCCTATGGCTAGGATTGTAAAGACCCCAGGGCCATTAGCCTAGTACACACCTATGAGCCTATGAGTCTGATATGCAAAGCTATAGAATGCATAATCATGGGCCTAATAAACAAGGATATAGGGAATCTCCAGACTCTGGATCTCACAGAGTTTAGTTTTGTGAAGGGTAGATCATGCCTGCTCAACTTGGTCGACTTCTTTGAGTCACTCACCAGAGCTGTGGATAAAGGCAAGGTGGTTCATACAGCCTACCTTGATCTGGCCAAGGCCTTTGATACCATTCCCCACTCAGGAATCATAAAAAAACTTACTAAGCTAGGAATCAACCCCTATATCACCAGCTGGGTTGCAAACTGGCTCACAGACAGAACCCAGAGTGTGAAAGTAGCTGACTTCAAGTCAGACTGCCGACCAGTCACGAGTGGAGTCCCACAGGGTTTGATCTTGGGTCCTCTCCTGTTTGGTATCTACTTCTCTGAAGTCCAGGCCAACAAGAACAGACTCTTGCTGACAAAATTTACAGACCATAGCAAGTTGGGAGCTATTATTAACTCCCCAAGTGATGTTGACATCCTACAGAAAGGTCTCACTGAGACCAACAACTGGTGTCAGAACTATGGTCTTAAGGTCAATGCCAAAAAATTAGTCATCATCCCCTTTGGGAAAAACCTGGTTCCCATAAATTACCACATCAATGGTAGTCCACTGAAAACAGAAGGTGTTATGAGATATCTGGGAACACAGGTTGACAGCAACCTCTCTTTTGACCATCACATTGTACTGTGGTGAGAAAGTCTTTCTATGTGGCCCATCTCATTACTAAGGGTTTTGCATCCAGGAAGAAATCGGTCGTTGTCTCCCTCTGCTCTTCCCTCATTACACCAATCATTGAGTACAATGCCCCATTTGGCATGTATCTCACTAGACACCTGCAATAACTGCAGAGGCTGCAAAAGTACCTGACAAAGAGGATCCTAGGCTTTAAAAACTTGTCCTATATGGACAGACTCAAACAACTCCAACTATTCTCTGTCTCTTATCGCCTACTTAGAGACGATCTATGCTTGACTTACAAAGTCATGTCTGACCTAGCTCTGTTAGAAATGCTACATCTAAGGAAATCTCAATCCCTCCGCACTACACTCACCAGAGACCTCAACCTCATTACCACAAGCAACAGAACATGCTGGAGGGACAGGTTCATAACACAGAGCCTCCCCATGCTACGGAACAGACTTCCCATACATGTCAAACAGAGCACCTCATTGGCCCTCTTCATGAGAAATTTTGATGAGTGGATGGAAAATAGAAATTTCACCCCAGTGATCACTCCAGTGGCTCGGCCTGACAGAGGTACTAGGAACTAAGGCTGGGTGGCACAATGCCAGGGTAATCCTATGGGATAGGCTTGTAAAGGCTCCAGGGCCATTAGCCTAGAACCCACCTATGAACCTATGAACCTATGAACATTACCAGTGGTGGCACCTCTGCCTCTCCTTCAGTAATATTTCACAGACTTTGCTTCTAACATTACCAAGGATGACACCTCTGCCTCTCCTTCAGTAATATTTCACAGCCTTGGCTTCTAACATTACCAGGGATGGCACCTCTCCCTCTCCTTCAGTAATATTTCACATGCTTTGCTTATAACATTACCAAATGGCACCTCTCCCTCTCCTTCAGTAATATTTCACAGCCTTGGCTTCTAACATTACCAGGGATGGCACCTCTCCCTCTCCTTCAGTAATATTTCACAGGCTTTGCTTCTAACATTACCAGGGATGGCACCTCTCCCCCTCCTTCAGTAATATTTCACAGGCTTTGCTTCTAAGATTACCAGGGATGGTACCTCTGCCTCTCCTTCAATAACATTTCACAGACTTTTCTTCTAACATTACAAGGGATGGCACCTCTGTCTCTCCTTCAGTAATATTTCACAGGCTTTGCTTCTAACATTACCAGGGATGGCACCTTTCCCTCTCCTTCAGTAATATTTCACAGACTTTGCTTCTAACATTACCAGGGATGGCACCTCTGCCTTTCCTTCAGTAATATTTCACAGACTTTGCTTCTAACATTACCATCAATGGGACCTCTGCCTCCCCTTCAGTTATATTTCACAGATTTTGCTTCTAGTATTACCAGGGATGGCACTTCTGTCTCTCCTTCAGTAATATTTCACTGACTTTGCTTCTACCATTACCAGGAATGGAAACCTCTCCCTCCCCTTCAGTAATATTTCACAGATTTTGCTTCTAGTATTACCAGGGATGGTACCTCTTCCTCCCCTTCAGTAATATTTCACAGACTTTGCTTCTAACATTACCAGGGATGGCACCTCTGCCTCTCCTTCAGTAATATTTCAAAGACTTTTTGCTCTTGGTACAGTTTCACTTTTGCTTTCCTGCAACACATATTTCCATCAGCCATTACCCTCACCAAGATTAGTTTCTCCAGCTTTTCCCTACTGTGGGGTAGAATGATATCTAAATCCATTACAGACCTTAAATCAATTAAGCGGGTTATCAGCGAATGAATAAATGAAAGACTGAGTGGCATGTAGAGGTTCACTGTTAATTCCTAGATACTATATTTATTTCAATGCTGAAAATGGGGCGGCCACGGTGGTGCAATGGTTAGCATTGTCACCTCACAGCAAGAGGTTCTCTGGTTCGATCCGCGGCTGGGGTGCTTTCTGTGTGGAGTCTGCATGTCCTCCCTGTGGTCGTGTGGGTTTCCTCCGGGTGCTCCGGTTTCCTCCCACATCCCAAAGACATGCTGCAGGTGGATTGGACACTCTAAATTGGCCCTAGGTGTGTGTGTGTGTGTGTGTGTGTGTGTGTGTGTGTGTGTGTGTGTGTGTGTGTGTGTGTGAGTGCCTTCTGTTGAAGGTTGGGCACTGGGCTGGCAACTTGGCACTGTAAAAACTCCACTGCCAATCATGAGCGGACAGGTGATCTGGTGTGGTGACCCATAACCGAGAAAAGCCAAAAGAAGAAGAAGAATTCTGAATGCTGAAAATCACATTGGTGATTTACCCAGGAAATCTAGCTGTTGAGTATATGACACTGACAAATGGATTTCCATCGCAATTTTACAGTCAAGATGTCACAGGTAATATTATTTTATCACTAACTGAATAAGTAAAAAAATGGCAGACAGAAATCTGTCTTCCAAAAAGCAAGACTACTTTTGTGAAAAGAATGGAAATTCCCATTTTGGGTAGTGACAAAGCTTCTTCCCCCCACAGCACATCAGCCATGCAAAACTTTTCATCCCCTCAATTAACATAATTAACCGTGAGGCCACTTCACCTGAGTGTAAAGGGCACTCCCATCACTGCTGCCTTAGTAAAGTACAAGTGCAGGCAGGTATGCTAAATGTGGTAAAACTCTAGCCATTTGGAAGTATCGTGATGAGCAGCAGCTTCTCTTCAGAGTTCCAGGTGAAACAAAATAAGGCAATCTCTGTTTTGTCACTATAACAGAGATTGCATTTACTGAGATGCTGATTTTAACAGAAGAGTGCTGTCTTACTAACTGTAAGTAATGTAACATAAATGTAGGAAATATTGAAAGGATAGCTGCTATTTTACTAACTGTAGCTAAAAAGAAAAAAAATCTTGTAAACCTATATGCCAATGTGACATAAATGTAGTAAATATGCAGAGGATAGCTAGCATTGTATTTATTTTGTTTTATTTTATATATTTTATTTATTTACATTTCTGTTGTCTGAGTACATGTCATTGGAGCAATTCTTCCCATTTCACAGCAGACTCAAAGTGAAAAATTCCTAACATGAAAATAACAAAACGCTGAAGGAAACCTATTAAATAGAACATGGTTTTGGACTTCACAGATAGCACGATCAGTTAGAATTTAGCAGAAACCCAAACTATGCAGCACTTATACAGCAGTGTTTCAAATTTGGCCAGAAAATCCATTTGCAAGTTTTGTAGTGCTGCCATGGTAACCAGGTACATAAAAGATATCTAGGACGTACATGCTACTAGCTTATCACATTCACTGATGCTTCATTTTTGAAATAATTAATTTGACATTGATTTTATACTTCACACGGTGAGGTGAGCTTTATGAATCAGCAGGCAAATTATTCCATAGATATGGCACTGCATAGCTTAGGGAACATTTTCCAGTAATAAAATAAACAATTCGCTAATAAATACTAGCTGAGATTTTAGAGTGACCCAGTGGCAACTGACTGTTGCAATACAGGTATCTAGAGGGTACATGTCTAAAAATTATATGCGAGAAAGATCTACACACAACATTAAGCAGACATCTATACATTAGTACAGGGAACATTATAAAATACGGTAAATACGGTGGGGGTTCTTTTGTGAGACTGTCAGTGGAAAACTGAGGAATGTTATTATAGTGTCCAATTATAGAAGATTTATGGCAGACACAATGACAATAAATGGAATGGATGAGCCAAAGAGCACAGTAGGGAGAAAAACAGACTGAGTAGTACTGATTTTAGTGTTACGATCAGGAGTTCTCAAACCATATAGACTGGACTGGAGCGACTATACAATCGGCAAAGAATCTGGTAAAAGTCAATAGAAGGAAAGTAACTCTTGATTTTTTTTTTCTTTATAGGCAAAATTTTATTAATGAATGACGGAACTGATTTGCTTTTTTTATTGCACTTTTCCATTGACCAGGGATGTTCAAGTTGGCATTATACACATATACAGTAAACTTTCTAAATTGTAAAGTTAAGACATTAATAATTGGCATACATGCAATGCTTGACAGATGGTTAAGAGGCAGGGCTTTTAATAGTTACTATGGCACATTTGCACATGACAGTCAAACAAAAATGTATTATTGACTTATTTACTTACTTTACAAATGTAGTTTGATATTCATGAAACAAAAAGATAATGAATAGTGTATGCAATAAAATGAAGGCTTTGGGGTTTTGTAAAGTGAAAAAAGGTAAGACGTCTTTACTAAGGAATAAAGTATTAGTAGCAATATTTGTTAAAGGGTGGTGACTACATTTAAGAGCTAAACAAAATCTAACTGAGCAATATCAAGGACTGTGTGTGTGTGTGTGTGTGTGTGTGTGTGTGTGTGTGTGTGTGTGTGTGTGTGTGTGTGTGTGTGTGTGTGTGTGTGTGTGTGTGTGTGTGTGTGTGTGTATGTGTGTATTAGTGCTTAACTTTAAGAGCATTGAATCTTGGAATTCTTGGGAGCATCTTATAACTTGTTGCTACTTCTGACCTTGCATATGCAGCTAATATAAATAAATAATAGTGCTCTCCCCAGGACTGATCACTGAGCAGTATGACTCTTAGCAGTGTTAAAGTCACATTAAGTACAGCTCATTATGTTGGACAGGTAGTTGGTAAACCAGCTTAATAACTGTTTTTTTTCCATACTCTTTTTTAGAGAACTTTTGTTAACCATCAAGTCACTTGCAGGTCCCCTCTTCATTATCGTGGTTTACCAGACCTACCTTAGCCTCTCCTGAACTAACAACCCCAGCCCATGTCTGAGGTTAAAGAGGAGACAGAGGACCCTGGTACAGAATCACACTGCTTCTAGGAGTGTATTTACTTGTGTTTTCTAACATTTTTCTCTTTCTCCTGTGCACACTTGTGATATCTACTCGGATAGATATATGATGGAGTATGCTGATATGTAGTCTCAAGTACATGGCAACACAGCTGCTGTTCCTGCCTCCCATTGACAGATCCCCTTTTTGCATCCAAATGCCTCTGTTGTAGATCTAAGGGATATCCATAAGTATATACCCTCTCGCCCAGGATAGGAACACCCATCCTCCCTCTCCAGCCTGAGCTGCTAATCAAACCGAGGTTGTCTGGGTTGTCAGCTTTATATCTCTATGTCATGGCACTGCCTAACTTGGCTTTTTTGACTTGTACTAAATACAGTATATTTTTTTTTGTAAAGGGAAACTGTATGCTATGTGACTACACAGCTTAATGAACTTGAGAAAAAGTCATCCATTTGCATGTTTCTTCACAAACTTATCTGTAATGTTGATTCAGGAAGAATATGCATTTTATCCTCAGAATAATTCATGGAAGGAGTTCACTAACTGTCTCAATGATGGCGATTGGTGAACCTATGACACATGTCAAAGGAGACACACACCACGCTGTTTTGGGTGACACACCAGCGATCACCATCACCTGAGTTACCAAAGACACTGCTTTTGCATTTGTTGCTCATGTGAAATGCACTGAATTATTTTGTGTCAGAAGCTTTTGAAATGCCAAACCCAAAAAGTTCACCATCACTCTAGCTACTGATTTGGATGTGAAAAAAAATTTTCACTTAACTGAACAGAGAAATTGTTGTAATCATCCACATGGTGCAGCTCCACACATTTATGTGTGGTGAAGTCAATCACATACTTTTGCAAGCAGGGATGATTTTTTAATGTAAAAGACTGCTGATAAGACACATATGTGAAGGTCCAATGCTTCAACAATAAGACTAATGCAATGTGGCGATTATTTATCGTTTGTAGAATTGTTTTCTGACTTACCATACTACTATATTATCTATGCAGTACAGTCATCTGTGAAATGCAAAATAACTAATGTTGACATGCATGTGCTTGTGAAACAGAAGGTAGCAGACATGCACTTGATAATGGAGAAATGTTGTTACATACATAAATGGCTGGACTGATGAGATAAATAATCTCAGCCAAAGAACAAATAGAACACACTTAGGAAAGAATATGTCTGGTGTCTGTAAAAATCATTCATCCCCTCTGAAACAAGATAATGCCACTGACAATGTTGGAATTCTGGATACAATTATTCAGCAATCTGAGGATTCAGAGTGTGCAGAAGGAAATAAAAGGGAAAGAAAAGAAAAAGTTCACTATAAATAATGAAGAAGAAAATTAAACTGATAAATGTCTGTACAACAAAAATAATACATACTGAAAATGACACTCATTTATTATGTAACACACAGATTACAGGGAATTATAATATTTTCTTATCAGAATACCTTCAACCTACAGAAAAATGCATAATTTTTCCAAAGTAGGAAGTAGAAAAATAGAGGGAAGGGGCAGGTAAAATGGAAGAAATCAAAACTGGACATAGAAGGATTGAAGAATATTACTATAAGAAAAAATAGGAGAAAGACAGATGGCTCAAGCTGTGGCTGCACAAAGCCAGCTGGATGAGAATTGTATGCGTGTAAACATAATAAGCAATGAAAACAGTGGGCTTAATAAGACCAATGGTGATGAAGATCATTCCTTTGTAACACTTGTTAGAACAGATATTGAATTAGAAGCTGAAGATTCTTCAGATCTGGTGAGAAAATATATTCTTGTAATTTGAGATACAGTTATTGGAGAAGCCATTATTTACATTTTCAGAGAAGGTAATGAACATCAAATAGTGTTATGTTTGCCAGGAGCAAAAACAGAGGTTGTGAGACAAGTCTTAGAAAGCCTTAATGTAAGGAAGTATGGATCTGTTTTTACTCATGTCAGTACAAGTGATCTCATCCACAAGGACTTTTTTACTGTTAGTAGGGAATTTACAGCCTCTTAGATAGCACAGCTTGTGCAGGTGCTAGGACATATTTTTCACAAATCACATGAAAAGGAGAGCCACGTTACCATGAAAGAAAATAATTTTGGGGTAATTTCTTACAAGAAAAAAATGTCTTATTTTAAAAAAATGGAAATGTATAAAGTATCTGAGCCTAATTTTGGGCACACATGTCTTCAGACAGGATAGTGTGCCTTGTTAAGATCAGGGAAGAGAATTTTTTTTGCAACAGATATTTTGCAATAGTTGCTGAAACAAGGCAGGAGTTTTGCCAGGTCACAAATTTAACATTTAATAGATAGTAACATGTGATGCATCTCTGATGTTTATTAATGTTAACAGCATTAATAATAATACTTTTTTATTGGAAATTTAGCTATGTTCCCAAAAGATTAATGTTGTTATTGTTTGTGAAACATGATTAAAGAACAATGACTGGAAAGCAGTTCTGTCAGGATATAAACATTTTTACTGTAACAGACATTCTAACAAAAAAATTAGGTGGAGGTGTTGTGATAGCGATTAAAGATAGTTGTGACACCCATGATTATTACATGTTCAGTGATGACACCAATACTATATGTTGTATACATGTTCAGTGATAACACCAATACTATATGTTGTGTATATGTTTGTTGATAACTCCAGTACTACATATTGTTTAACTGTGACAATAAAGACAACCATGGAACATGTAACACTTGCTGGAGTGTATAGACCACCAAGACCACCAAAGTTGAGTGCTGATGACCTAGATGAATTCATACATTTCTTGCATGAAACACAAGAGGGAAGAATAATAGTGGCTGGAGTCTTAAATTTACTAGAAACAGACTGGAATAATATAATTCAACAACATTAGTTAAGAAATTATTCACAACATGTGTTCAGGAGTAACAATTGCTTTAGACTGTAAAATCAAAATCTACCAGAGAACAGAACATACTAGACATTGTTTGTGTTCCTTAAGAAATTACTGTTACTCCAAGTTAAGTTTTACCACCACTGATGTGCAGTGATCATGGGGTTATTAATGTTAATTTGTTGTTAGATAATAATGTCAAACTGAAATGTAAACCGATGCACAGAAGATTAATAACAGACTATATGAAAGCAAAAGAGTCACTTTGTAAAACTAACTGGAGTGATGTGTTTAGTGGAAAAACTGCAGAAGGAATTTGGAAAGTTTTGAAAGAAAAATTGTTTGAATGCAAAAAATAAAAACAAAAATGTTTAACATCAGAATCAAGGCATACAACGTCAGGAGGATATGTTTCCCTAAGAACAAGATATTTGATTAAGGTGAGAAACAAAACATATAAGAAATGTAAAAGATGTCAAATTACAACTTTGAAAACTGAAATAAACAAGTTAAGCATAGTATGAAACAGGATCAAGAAAAATTTGAAGAAAATTTATATAAAGATATTGAGCATAATAGGAAACAATTTTATAGATACATAAGATGTGGAAGGAGTAAAGACATACAAACTGATAAGCTGTGTGTAGATTATAAACTTTATTCTCAGACCCAACAGATTAAAGATACATTTACAATATCTTATGAAATCCAGTTTGGCTCCAAAAACAGGGTGATAAATTGTCCTTGTGTAATCCAGCTAACCTTACATAACTGAAATCAGATTATATTATATTGAAAAAGAACTATGCAAACTGGATCCAAAGCACAGTGAAGAGACAAAAATTAGTAATAATGACCAGAGAACACTTCAGCAAGAACTAACAGTACCATTATATTTATTATTTAATAGGTCATATACATATGGGGAGATTCCTCAAGATTGGAGACATGCACTTTTTAATCTTATATTTAAGGGAAAGGGGAGTAGGACAAATCCAGAGTCATATAGATCCCTAAGTCTCCTTTCATGTTGTGGAAAATAATGGAAAAGGTAATACTGGACAAGTTATTGTCAGAATTGGAAAGGTTGGGACTTGAAACCACATATCAGCATGCATATGTTGAAAATAGATCTATTACCACCTGTAACATGATGTTCTATAACAATATAACTACACTAGTCAATAAATTAGAACAACTAAGTGTCTATGTTCTTCTGATAAGGTGGTAGCTGTATGTCTTATAAAACAGGACACAAGTATAATACATCTTTGTCAAGTCCTCTACTCTTTAAAAAACAACTAAAGACACATCTTAACAAGCACTGGCTTTGCTCCTGTAACAACCCAGACTAACTGTATTGTATCCTTCCGCCTAAACTCCTCCTCACACAACACACTAGAGAGAAAAAAAAAAAAAAAAAAAAAAATTTTACTACTTTTTTCTAATTTTTCCATATTAGAAACTTATACCTTAGAATCTGTATAGCAAATGTATGTTATAACTTTGTTTTAACTTGCCTCTCTCCAAAGATTTTATGTCCTGTCTTAATGTTTTAAGAATTTTTAACTTGTTTACACCATTACTGTGTATTATTTGTAACTTCCGTTGGAGCTTTTCTCCCTGGGCCTCCACTGAAAATGGACATATATCCAGCTGGACTAGCCCGGTCAACAAATGTAAAATAAAATAAAATAAATAAATAAATAAAATAAAATTTATGCTGTGATGTAATTTATATAGATTTAATGTCAGCATTTGATAGGGTCATACATAAAACACTAGTCAATAAATTAGAACAACTAAGTGTCTATGTTCTTCTGATAAGGTGGTAGCTGTATGTCTTACAAAACAGGACACAAGTATAATACAGCAATGAAACAGTTGAAATCCTTCATTACAGCCAGGGTGTCCTGCAGGGCTCAGTCCTAGGCCCAAAGTTAGAATGTATCTTTCAGATCTGTCTTTTTCATCTTAGGTGTTCTACAGTCTGTATGCAGATGACTTGAAATTGGGTAAACTGATCATACGTGTTATAGATAGGGCATGTCTGCAAAAGAACTTGACTAAATTGATCATTTGGGCACAAAAGAATAATATGCTGATAAATACATCAAAAACTAAGCATATGAGATTTGGGAGACATGAATTGAAAGGTGAATATTTAATACAGAACACAGTGATAGAAACTGTAGATTTATTTAAGGACCTGGGTAGATAGTAGATTCAGCTTTGAGTTTTTCTAATTATATCAACCAAGTGGTTATTGATAGATATAGAACTACATGTTGTATCAGAAATGATTGTCATTTTTTTCTTACTTACATTGGACCCAGACTTGAGTATGGAATAGCAATATGGAAACCTTATAAGAAAACAAGCATGAGTAAACTGGAAAGAGTACAGCAGAAATATACCAAGCACATCCATGGATGTGAACATTTAAATTTATTATGAAAGACTAGAATATCTGAACTTGTACAGTGTCTCTTATAGATATTTAAGAGGAGATCCTCTTGAGGTATATAGGCATTTATAGACTGCTAACTCTGGGGATGTTTGTGGTTATCAAAACGTAGTACAGAATCATCAGGCAACCTCGGTAGAAGATTCAATAGGAATAAAAAGTGTGCTAAACGGTTCTCTGAGAGAGCAGCTGATGCACAGAATAGACTACCAAATTACATTAAAGCAAGCACTAGTTTAGATATTTTTATGAACAGCCTGGACCCTTATTATGGGAACAACTGTTTTTGGTATATTGGCAGCTAGATAGGTATTAATGTCCGTGTTTGAGGCCTATTGGGTCAGGTAAAGGGTGGGTTACAGAACCTATTTTACTGTACCTAGAACAGCTTTTGTGGCCTTTGTTAAGTAATGTATAGAGCTATAGTCATGACACTAATGATTTTTTGAAAATGTTCTATGAATGGTATGAAGCTAATACTACTTATTTTCTGTTAGTCACATTAAATGTGAACTCACTGTTCATGTTTATTTCTAATTCTTATGATATAGAAGCTTTCAGAGAACATTTGGCTAGAAAAACTGATTTTTTCTGTATCAAGATTGAAACTCGCTGTGATTTTTTTAGAGCTTGTTTTCACTAGTAGTGTTTTATGTTTGATAATGTGTTGTACCTTCAAATGCTTGGAGTAGCAGTGGGGACTTCAGTTTCTAATACCTATGCCAATCTCATGTTAAATCATTGAGAAACAGAATTTGTGTATAACCAAGCAGCTGTTTATACAGGGAACGCTATGTTTTACAGGTGCTTTGTTGATGACATATTTATGATATGGATGGTTGATGTATGTAGAACTTTGAAAATTGTTATAATTTTCATTAATTAATGTTAGTTATTTGGATACTGAAATAAAGAAAAAAACAAAGACAAAAACTTTCTACATGTTTGTTTAAAAAGGATGTACAGGCTAACAGATTTTTACATAGAAGGAGCATGCACCCAAAACATGTCTAGTGAGGGATTGTTAAAAGTCAGTTTTTAATTAAGTAGGCTGACAAGTGATACAGAGACTTGTGAACAACAGATAGAGGAAATAAAAGATAACTGTTTGAGCAGACAGTACAATGTAGCTCTCTTGGACAAAAATGCATGATCATGTTGGAATGGACATAAAGGGCAGGTATTATCATATTTTGCTAATTGTGAGTAAAGGACATTTACGTCTATGAATATGACCGTAGATCAAAGTGATCTGGTTGCTATGTTGCTAAATATTTTATTAGAATAAAAGAGAGTGTTAAAATAATCCAATGTAACTGGGAGATTTTGCATGCACTGCTCCAGTTCACTAAGTTTATAGGCAATAAACCCCATTTCGCCTATAAGAAATCACAATACCTTAAGGAAAAGTTGTGCTATAAGGAAATGCACAAGGAAAATAAAGTAGTTGTTCATAGGAAATTAGGAACAATGTTGTTGTTTGTCTTTAGGCTTTTCCCAGTTAGGGGTCACCACAGCGGAACTCCGGTCCGCTAATGATTGGCAGTAGACTTTCACAAATGCCGAGGTGCCAGCTCAACATTCAACCTTCAACAAAGGCACGTCCATTTACGCATGTCCTTCGAACGCCCACCCAACCATGGGGAGGACATGCAGACTCCACACAGAAGGCACTAACCGCACTCCAGCGGAGAATTGAATGGGAGAACCTAGGAAATTAGGAACAATACCGTGCTATAATTGTATTTTTTTGTAAATATTCATTGAGTAGTATTGATTTTATTCACCTTGTCACTCAGAAGAAAAATATCAGTTTAAGTGCTTTGTCACATGTAGCACTACTAATGTGGCTTATCAAGCTCTTTGTGTGGCCTGCCCCTCCCTCTATATCAGTAAATCTAATAGGAAACTGAAAGAATTAATTTCAGAGCATCTTTCTGATATATGGAGGGGTGATCTTACAAATGTTCTAGCTAAACATGTTAATGAGAATGGTGTGAGGCATGAATTTAAGTTTAGAGTAGTTCAGAAGGTCACCCTGAGTAACAGTGGAGGAGATATTGTTAACATGATGGAGATAGCCGAATATAAACAGATAGAGATACTTCAAGCTGATAAACCCCAGGATTTAATGCACTAGCAAGTATTAAGCCTACTCTTAGACTAAGGCAGATGAAACTATAAATATATTACATTTTTTGAATTTTTGTATAGCACTATTAACAAATGTGTCTGAATATATCAAAATGTTTTAGAACTATTTGTTTTTAGGAATATATTTACATATAGTGTATTTTTATTTATATGCGGTTTTAGGTGCATATACCTTTAATTTAATTAGCCTAGTGACTGTTGATTTATTCATGTGACTATATAAGAAAGATGCTGCTTCCACATTTGCCAACCTAATTCTGCATCTCAAAAAAAATATTTTCCTAAAATTACCAGATTCTTCAAACTAATTCATAACACCTGGAGAAAAAAAAATAACTAAGAAGCCTCTACAAATTAAGAGATAGAACTTGGCAATCCTGGAATCAGTCACCCACAACAGACTCCTGACAGGAATTCATTACCTTGTGAAACCTAGCCAACAACACCACAAGAAGACATGAATTAGACTATATTATAGCCACCCAAATGGCCGCAAAATACCCCTCCCACATTCTGAAAACTTGTAAGTGACATCTCAGAATTTTTCCTGCAAAAAGACCCCACACCAAAAGGGCTTAGTCAAAACTCTCTCTAAATGACTTTTTTAAAAAAATTATCACACTTCGCTCATGTCCCACACTGACTCCTGGTTATACCACATTCTATACTACTTTAAAACCACTTTCACTAAGGAAACCCTTAAGGAATTAGAAAATATCCCAACTGGTACTCTTCTAAGAACCAATGATCTCTATCCATGGTTCATCCACTTTTGGAAGGATCATATTCTACAACCCTTAAAGCACAGCTACAATTTATGTATCACCTGCAATATCATACCTCCTCAATGGAAATTACCAAAGTCACACTAATCCCTGAAGTTCCCAACTCACAATCCCTAAGAGACTTTAGACCCATCTCTATCCTGCCTAACATAGGAAAAATCTTTGAGAAGTTAATCTATAAACAAATTGCTCATCAGCTATAACAAAAAAATCCTCTCACAATGCCAGCATGACTTTTAGTTTGAGAGGAGTATTATGACAACCCATTACACCCTTACAGGTGACATTATTATAAATAGGGACAAAGGACTCATGACAGGAACAATCTTTCCTCAACTTAGGCAAAAGCATTTTACTTTGTAGACAACTGTGTTCTCTTAAGCTCCGTTATGGACATCACTGCTTCCTCTCCAACACACACTTTCTAGTCAGGTTGGGTCCACATCCTTTCCCATTGCCCCCATTACAAAAGCAGAACTCCAAGGTTCACTACTGTTTTCAGTTCTTTTCTCTGTCTTTATCAACTGACTACCTCTTGATCTGTCCAAAATGCTAGTTAGTCTCTGCATTGACAATATGGTCATTTAGAGTCCTAGCCCATCTCAACTTCAAATCAAGAATCAATTTCAACAAGACCTGTCCACCCACATCTACTAGCTTCACGTCCATAAACTAGTTCTTAATGGCGCACAGATCAATGCCGTGCTGTCTGGAACCCTACAGAACATCTGCAGACTCCTAGCTGACTGGGCTATTTACCACAGTACTAGTCAAGCTCTGGAAACTATTCATTCTTACAAGTACCTGGGACTTTGGTTAGATCAGGCTTTCAATGTTCAACATTGTACCTTAATAACCAAATCAAAAATCAGAAACTCCTAAATAATTTATCATTCTTTCTATATGTATATAGAGCAGAACATTCCCGAGGGATAGATTCCTCTCCCAGAGACTTTCCATACTCTGGAATAAACTACCTATCTATATCAAACAAAGCTCCTCATTAGCACTCTACAAGAAAAATCTTGATGATTGAATGGGAAATAAAAAATTCACCCCGGGGATCACCTCTGTGGCTCTGCTTGACAGTAGCACAGGAAAATAATTTTATTGGGTGGCAAAAGCCAGGGTACCTTTTTGGCTGGGCTTGTATAGGCCCCAGGGCCGATAGCCCAGTACCTACCTATGAACCTATATATATATATATATATATATATATATATATATATATATATTTTTTTTTTTATAGGGTTGCAGATGCAGCTGTTAAATGTTTCTTTATGTTGAAGTGTGAATCGTTAAATATTTAGGCTAATGTCAAACATTCAGGTTGGTGTTTATTCAAGCTCATTGGACAGTGGGAATCAGAGATGTTTCCCTTTTCTCCACTGTTATATGATCTCAGAGTTTACTTATATAAGTAGCAGAGGATTTAGGGGATGTTGGTTGGAGGCTTGCTGACTCTGCATTAAATGTTTTTTTGTTCTGTTTTTGTCTGTTTGAGCAATTGACTGAATTCAGTCAGCTTTTACGGTTTTAGTGGTGCTGATATTCATGCACAAAGAATATGTCTTTCTAGCCACATTTATATATGGGTGGGGGTGTATGTACATATGTGTGTGTGTGTGTGTGTGTGTGTGTGTGTGTGTGTGTGTGTGTAATGATAGAGAGAAATACGTAGATAGAAATGTAAATAGATAGATGGATGGATGGATAAATAGGCAAACAGAGACAAAGAAACTATCTGTGATTTATTGTTTCAGACTTCTCTGTTGAAGTCTTTCAGATACATTTACAAATTGCAGTTGTATAAAAGTCTTATATTTCTGCTTTGGGCATTAACAATCAATCCTCGAATCAACCACCATTTAATACTTTTATACTTAAACACAACCACAACTTCACTCCTCAACACACAAGAAAAGATCGCTCTTGTGTTACATGCAGTAGAGTGAGGGTAGTATTGTGGTTTATAAAAAGAGTATAACTAATGTTACTGGATTCCGAGGATTGATTGTTAATGCCCAAAGCAGTAATGAAGAGGCCTATATTCTTGACCTGTATAAGCCATTAAGTTCCATGGAATTATATCTAGTACATTTGTTATTTCTGTTAGTAATTGTTATACCCAGTGTAAAGACCCTTTTGGTTTTTCTTTAGCTTTTCCCATACCAATATGTAATGATATGGTTTACATCAAGAGAATTTTACTGGATCATTGGAAGGTTATTATGGGAAATACTGAACTCAAAAAAAATTTGGGAGTAAGACCATATTTTTTTTTACAGGAAGACTATCAGCATCAAGCATATTTTAAAAAATAATAAGATGATAGCTGTGAATTCTACATCTGGGCTTGCTGGCAGTTTTTCCTGTGGAAAATGTAAACAATGCAGGTTTATGAGTAATGTGTCCAGTATAGAATTCAAACATATAGGGAGAAGGTTCTGGGCTAAGGATCATTACACCTGTAACACTACCAATGACAATTGTATACTATGCTACCTGTGATACGTGACAATTTTTATGTTGGAAAAACCATTAGAGCTTTACATAAAATAATATATGAGCATGTTTTAGCCATTAGAAAAAAGGATAAAACCAATGTTTTGGCAGTGCATGCAACAGAATGTATACTCTTCAAGAAATGTTCTTTCTTTGTATTGGAAAAGGGTTAATTCTGATCCTTTTACAGATGACTATAGGACTTTCTTAGAATGTAAAGAAAGTTTGTGGCAAATACTTTTGGTTGCTGATGAAACTCCAGGCCTTAATGGCACTATTAATATAAAATGTTTCTTAACAATGGCTAGAAATAGATAGTTCATTGTGTGGACTACCTATTATTTTAGTATATAAATAACAAGTGTCATTTATTAATAATATTGCATGTATTACAATACATCAAATTAGATTATTTTATTTCAATTAGTTATTTTATTCATTTTTTATTTTTATAAGTGGTTAGATTTCTTTAAGAATGTCATGTGATATAATTGGCAACAGTTTATAAATGCATTTTGAACTGGAAAACTGTTCTGAAGGAGCTTATGTTGATTAAAGTGAGTGAAAGCGTTTAACTATTTACTCAGTTACGGTCCTGTGTTTTGGATTTATTGCTTCCGGTGGTGTTCATTTTTTTATCTAATTGTTATACCAGTCAAAGTGAGGCTGGACATGTAGGTATTTTGTTGCTCAGCTTGGCTGCCATGAGTGATAGCAAACTGCTTTAAACAAACTTGAAGATTCCAAAACTGGGTCATGTTTTCCTCTTTTTAGCAATTTAATAGATACCTGGAAATATTTCACTTGCAGATATGAAATGCAGTATTGTCATTTATATAAACTCTTCAAGTTTTAGCTGCTTTTCTCAGCTGGAGGAAATCCTCTGTTTATGCTCAGGGGAAAACATGTCCCAGTTATAACATTTCTGCTACTTTAAATGACATCTTTTAAACCCTGTCTGAGCTGTCTTCCTGTGGAGTTCTGTTATGGTAGTCTCCTACAGCATGTTGTCATAAGAAATTAGCCGTTTGTTATCAGAACTGTTTACTTTCCTGCTTAATACAGGTGCTTGGAAAAAATTTTTTTTTTTTGAAAATAAGACTTTACTCCTACCCCAGAAAGTGACCAGATGCTAATTATTTATGTTCTCCTATGTTTTATTTTTTCTTTAAGAGCATTTCTGTTGTGGTACCAGTATTAACATGAATTAATCTAGCATTTTGTAAATACTTTTATTTTGCTCTGACATTTTCATAGGTAAAACTCTTTTTTTCTAGTATATATATTTGTTTTTAATATTTGCAGAAAGAAATGGTAGGTCTGAGAAAAGTAAAGGTCATCTGAATTTAAGGCTTCACAATTCTTGAGGATCTGTGTCACTGCTTCTACAGACAGCAAAACATTCTGGAAAATACTGCAAACGTGTGTATAAGTACACATATTGAGGGCTGTGAGTTGCTTATTTAAAAACAGCTGATGATATGTTACCTGGCTTCAATAATGCACCCTCAAAAACATTAAGAACTTAACATTGACTTACTTGATACAAGTATGGCAATGTTTGCAAAAAAAAAAAAAAAAATACAGTATAAGTCAACCCACAGAAGACCAAATCCATATTGTTTGGTATAGAACATCATCTTAAAAAGTAGCTTAGGGGTCACGGGGCCCAGTGGGAGTTGTAGTAAACAAATAAGACTTAGAAGTACTTGGAAGAAGACATCAAATCTGCTTTTCTACTGTTAGAAAATTAAAACTTTGTCCTAAGTACTACATGTGCATTTCTGATAAAAAAAATGAAAATCTGCAGATTCATGACAGGACAGGACACCAAACTAACAGCATCACTATTTCATGCTTAGCCTTGTTTTGGCATGGGGTTCATGACGAAACTACTTGCTGGAGATAATAGTTTATAAAACGATCACTCTTAGTCACCACTGCTCTCCCTGCAGAACTTTATTAATAATTACACCAAGCACACTAAGGCTATGTGTTTACTAAAAATGATCTAATTCTACAACATGCATGATCATATACATTCAAAACTTTCTTCCCCATTCAAGGCCCACAGATGTCGAAGTCTTTTTCTCTGCAGACAAATTTTTTGAATACCTCAAAGCTCTATTTCACAAAGACACAGAATACAAAAACAGTGGCCGTGTTACCTAAATAAACTTACTCCGATACAAACTGTGGTTAACCAGATAAGCCAATGACAACTGTGTACATTTTTGTAATATATAAAAAGATTAACTGCATGTCATAATTTCCTGACACTCTACTCCAGGTTAAAGCTAATAGTGGTCTATTAAACTGTATTGTTTTGACGTAGTTTTTAATTTTAACTGTTCATAACCAAAGAATGGCCCATATAGTCCAGGTCAAGCACCTGTTAAAAATACTTACCTCTAATTGCTTATTAAAATGCATCTTAGAAATATAATGCAGATCACTAGTACAGTCGTTGATAAACACTACAACTAGTCACTTGTTATGAGTTGCCATATCTGACAACTGCCCACCTTGAACTGTGTCTCTTATCCTTCAGGCTCCTGTTTTTTTTTTTTCCTTTGCATTTATTACATTCAGAATTTGTTTCCTTCTTTGTATGTCTTTTTTCTGAGAATACTCACTGCATTTTCTCCGGTGTTAACATGTTCAATTACTATCTTTTTCTCTCACCATTTTCACATAGAGCAGACTGTGTTTACTTGCCTTTTCAATGAAAATATGCAGATTTATTTTCTCATTTTTTCTCCTCCAACTTCCTTTTGAAGCTACACAAAATGAGAAATGAGTCCCTTTGCTTAACAATGCTGACACATTTCTGCACTTTTTTGTTTATGCTCACAAAGCACTTGAAGTTTAGTTTTAAAACCTTCTCCCTCTCTTGATTTGCAGAAAATAACCTAGTTGTTTTCTTAACCTTGTTTCACAATATTTCTGAGAAAAGGCCTATATCTTTTACATATGTCTCAGTGGGATCGAATATCATAATGTATTTTATTTTATTTATTTCCTGTATTTAAACCCACTTGTGCGCAATTACTGCATCAGAAGATAACTTTGGGTATAACATTCAAATATCCAAATGACACTGGGTGCGACATGTAACATAATATACAACAACATACTATGAGACCTGCAAGAGGCAATACTAGAGGCTGTCAATGACGTAGACCTGCGCCTGGCATGGTGCAATAAATTTAGCAAAGTGTGATATCCGTTTTTGATGTTAACGACTTGTCTATTTAAAAACTGGGCAAGCATTAAGTATGGTACACTACTTTAAATTATATGTCAAACATGTTATATGCACTCTATGATTACCAGCATTTTTATCACAAGGTCAAATGCTAAAAATAGTGAACGCTCTTTTATCGAACTTAAAAATTCAAAACCTTAAAATGTCGAAAGAACAGATCAGTGATTTTTTTCCCAGGGAAAAAAATTTGCTGATCCAAAAAAAAAAATATATATACAGGCAAAACTTCAATATACCAACTCCAAGATCGCACCACAGTGGAGAAAACAAGCAAAGTCCGGAGAACGGCCCATTGATTTTTTTTTCCCTGGGAAAAAAAAAACGATGTTCCATGCCTTCAACATTTTCAGGTTTCGTGTTTTAAAGTTCAATATAAGAGCGTTCGCTAATTTAAGCATTTGCTCTTCTGGTAGGAACCCGATTACCATGCAGGCTCCATAAACCATAACTTGGCCCAGTTTGTAAATGCTTTTAAAGAAGGTGTGCATAATATTTGTGAATATTACCAGTAATAGTGAAGAAAGGTAAGCAGTGATGCATTCAGTGCCAGGACCATAAAAGTGTATTATTGCTATCTATCAATATCATATTTTCCATTGCTCAGTTTTGCAGTGCTACTAGGATCAATAGTGCCATCTCTAGACATCATATCTTTTGACCATGGATGTTTTTGATGGAGATTTTGGCTTCCTCTGGCTAACAGTAATCTCAGAGTTAGCATAATAAAGTCTAGATGTGCAGTAGCCTGACTGCCTTCCTGGAGGGCAGGGGCACTTTCCTCTACAAGAAAACAGATGTTCAGCATATGACTCACTGTTAAAGTATTATCCATGAGAATTAGCCACTGCTGGATGTCTGTCCTTCAGGTCTAACTTCTAGAGCTTTGGCCATCCTCAGCATGGCACTGTTTTCTTTATCTGGTGTGATCCATCAACTATCACATGGCTGAGAAGGTGGAGCAGCCTATTCTATCTTCAGTTCTTTTTGCCACAAAATGTGATTGGCCATCAGTACTTCTCTGTGTTGGTCTCCACCCACATGGCTTCAAACTATTTTTATTATTTAGAGAAAAATGACCAGCCAGTAAATCCACCAGAATTTATTTAAAACTTGGGAAACTGTTCTCTAACATCTTGGCTATACACAAAAGCCTTCAAGGAGTCTCCTTGAAGGCTTTTGTGTATAGCCGAGATGTTAGAAAACAGTTTCTCAAGTTTTAAATAAATTCTGGCAGATTTACTGGCTGGTCGTTTTTCTCTTTTCTCTTTTTTCGTGTTGGTGGTTTTATATATTTTTATTATTTACATTATTGCTGAAATTTGAGTTTCTTGAATTTGGAATTACTGAATTGCCTCGTAGTGAGGTTCATACCATCTTGAGAAAAACATAACCAAAAAGATTGTCTCTGTATAACAAATTCTAATAAAAGAGTTCCAGCTGCAGTGCCTCTGGTTCCTGGGGGATGTTGGCAGCCATGGCTTCTCTACCTATGAGCCATATCCTACTTTTAATAAGATGGTATTCCACAGATGTGCTTGTAATCTAAAGACCTCCCCCAAGCAAAAGAAATTTGTTTAATTTGCCTAGACACTTACTAGTTTATGTGTATGTGTGTGTGTGTGTGTGTGTGTGTGTGTGTGTGTGTGTGTGTGTGTGTGTGTGTGTGTGTGTGTGTTTATGCAGATTTAGTAAAAAAACATTCTTTCAAATAGAAATAAGATTTAGAAAGATGGAAAGGCATAAGAAGATGTTACTAAGGAACTAGTGAACAGAGAGTGTGAGGTCTTTGTGATCCCATAAGTCTTACAGAGACCATAAGGCAGTAGCCCCTGAGAGGTGCTGGTTTGTCCAACACTTGCTGCTGTGACCTGCAACTAATACACTCCTTCCTGTCCTGCCTCTTCAGAGGGAGACCGTTGAAACATATCTTGTGCTATTACCAGGGTTTCATATTAAATTATCAAGGCCATCAGATCAGATATTACATTCTAGGCATATGGAATAAACATCCAAAATGTATTTTTTCATGCCATCAAATGGCCTATAACCACCAATATTACCCAACTTTCTGATAGAAGAAGCTTTGAAAAGCTTACATAGTTGAAAGCTTTCACCTCTTTCACCTCAGGATTAGTGGTCCCCTGTTCCTGTGAGATGACCATTGTCCAAAGCCCATCATTTGCTTTACTGACATCAGCCATGGCTTCTAAAACGTTTGATTACCACAGATAATCTGAGGAGTATGTGGCTACCTGGTATAGGATTAGGCTACAGCTGGGGCAACACTTGAACTTAAGGGGATCTAAGAGAAAATTAAACTCTTCCTCTTCTGACTCTTTCTACTCTAAGTTAGATGTGGAAAGTCTGGCCTACTCCTCATGAATCTCCTCTCCCCTTATCATTACACTGATGATGAGATGTCTCAGCCCAGAAGATGTGTCATTTGGAAAGGCTGCAATCTTGATGAAAGAGTGCTTAAATGAGGCACCAAGAGGTTTTTAAATCTAAAGACGGGTATGTGAATCACTTGAGGCTTGTGGAATCAATTAACAGATATATTCATATCAGGCACCCTTGAGCTAGATTCATAGCCACCAGCTTCCAAGAAACCTGACAGTTTTATTGGGTTGAATAATTTTGTATGTACAAGTATAAAATCAATTGTGGTTCTGATAGTAATTCCCATGGTATCACTGGATGCTCAAGGCTTAGTGTTCTTAGATACAGAGAGAACAGATCCAGATAGATTTGGTCAAATCTACACTTCTATAGCTCTGAGCTTCACAGCAATAAAAAAACTCAACCCATATTATAAAGCAGATACATGGCCTCCTCAGTCAGATTTAGAATATGGTTTTAGAAATATCAAATAAGACAAAGAAGGAAAGAACTGACATACTTATGCAAACAGTTACCAAGTGGGAAACATGCTATTGAAGCATGCTACCATATTTGTGTGTGGTGCCATTAATGTCTATAATAGGAGTGCAGATATGTTTATCATAGTAAGAATGAATACAGAACTCAGAATTCAGGCTTTACCAGAAGGTGTCAAGGGGCAATTTCCTAATGCCACTGGACAAGAATTTACCTTCTGGTCCATCTTCACAACAAGTTTTCAAAAACTACAAAAGAAGAGTAAGACCATGTAGTCTGTAAAATCATTATTTCATCTGCCCACCTCCTGGAATAGCAGACAGTGCCCAACTAAACAATGACTTTCTATGGGAAATAATCCAGGGCGGGCCATTTCACATATAAAATGCCTTTTTAAAAGAAACAGATGTGGGGAAGTGTTAGAAGCAAAGGCAGACATCAAAACAGGATGCTGGAAAGAAAATGTGGCCTATAAAAAAAAACACTGGGCACCTCTTATTATATCTCCACCCCCTCCCCGTGTTCTTGCCTCCAGCATACATAAACTCTTCTTATTTTGAAGACAGCTGTCTCTTTAAAACTGTGGGCAAATGGCTAAGAAGGATTATTTTGTCACTTTAAAAAAACAAAACCTTAGTAATATAGCAATGGATACCACAAAGCCAGCTCCATCAGTAAAATCCTTTAAAACATTAAAATCCAAGAGTTAAGTGCTTTCATTTCTAAATTGTAGTGGAACTTCATCAGAACTAAAAATCCTTTACAATGTTGCAGATTAAATAATCCACCACATTAAATCACATGTTAAAATGCACCAATAAAATTCCACAACTCTTCACTGGATATCCTTCTTGATTTGTTTTATTACCAAGAAATCAAATTAATGCGTTTCATTCCTCATGATGTGTCTAAAAAGAGCATTTGTTGTCTTTTGTTTCTTAGTATCTAAACAATGCTCATACATACAGTCCCTTAACCTTGTTGAGGTTTTCCCCACATAGAAAGTAGGACACTGCTTATACTGAACAGGATATACAACATTCAAGCTACAACAATTGTAATGCCCCACAATGTTATAGGTGACACATTTAACTGTAAACACATTTCCACATAGCGTTCTAGGGCAATACGTACAAAAACACATTTTTCATACCATGGACAGAACCCTGTACCACTTATTTATGCATTCCTTCTAAACATTTCTTAAATGGTTTGTGCTTTCTGTACACAAATATCAGTGTATCACCCACTTTCTGAAGAACATTAGGAGCAGTATAGAAAACAATCCAATTCTTTTTAATGCATGCAGCAATAGCATTACTATCCAAACTGAATGTGGAAATAAACGACCTCTGATTCTGTCCCCCAAGTACAGGAGAATGATCCTCTACCTCTATGCTTGCAATGTTATATGTGTCATAAAACAGGACATGAAATAAAAAAATGTGACCCTGAATGTTGTAAAAAAGGGATATTTATGGATGGATTGTAAAAGAAAACAGAATGAGTTATGTATTATGAATCAGAGTAAAGAGAAAGAACATAAAAAGGATTGAAGATGAGATAAAATAGATGAAACTTTAGAAAAAAGGAGATACTGAAAAAAATAATGAAGGAGATAAATTAGAGATAGAATAAGAAGTTTCTTTTTTAACTTTTTTTCTGAATAAGTCTATTTGACCAAAGCGGCAATTAAACTTCATTTAGCTAAAGACCTCTGCTAGTGGTCCTTGAAGCCATTATCAGTGGTTTTTTTTTTAGTTTTTAGTTTACACTCCTATTCCTCAGGAATTCTTCTGTTTTTTTTTTGGTTATAGAATTAGAAGTCAGTGAAGAAAACTATATATGTTGGAAAATGGTAAGAGGAAAAAAAATTCTATTGGTAGAAGAGTAAATGGCAGAACAATAAAATTTAAATCCTTTGATATAAAGGAAAAGAAGAAAGGGATAACAAATCTTTTCTTAAAAGAAATTACAGTATGATGGTATCTCCTTAACTAAGAAACAGGGAAAGAGATAATTTAAGGATTCTTTCAGTAAACATTAATAGTATGAAAAAATTACAAGAAGGATCACAATTTTAGAACAGTATAATGAATGTGATGTTGATATTCCTGGAAACATAAGATTTTTGACATCTGATGAAAGATTACAGACAAAAATATGGGATGGAGAAACAATATAAAACATATGGAACAGTGTTCAGGAATAGCAGTTTTATGCAGAAAAATAGTAAAATGTTGGCTCTTATATTAGTTAAAATGGGAAGATTGACAATTATATATGTAAGATGGCAAGGAAAGGTATACAGATTTATTGATATGTATGTATGTATGTATATATATATATATATATATATATATATATATATATATATACTTATGTGATTAGTAAAGAAAGAATCTATTGAATAAAATATTGGACTATGCATTTGTAAATATGGATATAATAACTACAGGATGTTTCAATTGTGATTTAAGGGGAAAAAGGAAAAGATGCAAAAAAAGATGATGGAAATAATAAAATGTGGAATATTAGCTATATAGGAAAAAATAGACTGACAGGAGACTTACTTTAAAATCAGAAATGTATTTTTTTTTTATTATCAGAAGAAATAGGTATAATAAAAGAAGAAACTATTGCAACAAGTTTCTCAAATTATTTGGCAATATGGTTGGAAATATATTATAATAAAGAACATATAAAGATAGGAAAGGGTATAAAAAGAATAAATGCAAATGAGTGGAATGAAAAAGGAAAGAAATATATTAATCAATTATGGAAGGACCATATTACTATATAAGCACTTTATATTAATTGGTTGGAATGGTGGATTTCTTTTAAAAGAGAATATTAAAGACAGTTATGTACTTTGGCAGAATAAAGTAAGAAAAAAAAGCAGGAATATGATAAAACATATAGAGATGTGATAGATAATTTAGAAAACAGCAATAGTGAGTATTATGAAAAAGAAATTCATAAGCAAAATGTTCTCCATTTTAAGGAGTCCCTCGGGTGAGTACATTTTGAGGTTTAGACTTCTAGCATTAAATAGCATTACCCTCAGATTTTGCTTCTAAAGAGACCACAGCTCTGTCTCTTGTGAGTCAGGCAGAAATTAGACCTGATCAATTAAGGACTCATACATAAGATAGAAGAGGGCACTTAAGGTTAATCATTTGTGAACTGAGGGGTGGAGCTAGGAACTAAACCTTCTATTTAAGGGGTAAAATAAAACATTTCAGAGCTTTATTAGAAAGGCTCACCCAGACTCTGCTACACTTTGCTGTGAAGGAAAGGTTAGTTTGCTTTTTATTTGTTGTATTTTGTATTAGTTTATTGCATTTTTATATTTTGAATACTGTGATTTGTTTTCTTTACGTTGTGTTTCACTTGTATTCTGCTTTTAATTGCATATTAAAACTTCAAAAGAGACCACAGCACTGTCTCTTGTGAGTCAGGCAGAAATTTTTCCCACCCGCTCAACTTGTTACTATTCTGTTCTTAAATACCACTGTCTTTCTAGTTGCCTGCCTCTTATGTTAATTTGACCATCTATCTCATTTCCTCTCTGCTTTCACTGGCTTGTGTGAGTAAGCACAAAATTATCATTTTGTGAAATCACTCCCCTTCAACTATTTAAAATTATAGGCCATCCTACTGTATTCCATAGTACCAGAATACAAAAGTGATCACCCCCTTTCAATCTGTCTTGCTGTTTTAAAAATAGTGACTCTCCACTAAAACTTAACTTTTTAGACAGATAAAACTTAAGTTACCTACTTTCACGTCTAACTTCTCTAGTGCACACTGCAGTGTTTAGGATAAACCATTTTTTTTCATCTTACCTTTAAGCATCCCTGTGACTAGCACTTGCTCTAATACCTGCTGGAAAGCACTGGGAAGCCTTAAACTGATACAAGCACTCAACTCTTCTTATTAATAAGGAGAAATTAATTATAGGCACTAAACAGCCTATAATTGCAAAGTACCTTGCTAAGGGAAGGGAAAACAGCTCCTGTACTTTTCAAAAAAAGCACCAAACCAGGCATGTCCAAGGGTCAGCGTCCGGTGATTTCTCCTGTCCACCTGGTTAATCTGGGCATACTGGGGCAATTCAGCAATTGCCTCATGTACATAGACAACCCTCTCTTCCTACCACCCAACACTACAACCTGTGAGAGATGCACTTACATAGCCAAAATGGAAGCAAAGCTCTCTCCACCTAAGATTGTGCTAGACACTCAAGAGGAGAAGGTTAACACCCACACTGCACCTCAAGCAATGCATAGCCCTTCTAAACTCATACCACCAACACCCACTGATAGCAACACTAAATCCACATATGCGGAGGCCCTTAACAGTAACCTGCCCAAGCAACAAGGACCTCCGCAGCTGAAATGCAAACAAACACCAATCACAACCAAAGTGTCACATAGCTCACAACACCAGTGTGCCACCCAGCAACAGCCCCTAAGGCAAGACAATGTACCTAACACTTTAGTCATAGGTGACTCTATAGTCAGGCACACTGATATCCCACTCACCAGGCTGAGCAAAGAAAAAATTACAGTCAGCTGCCTGTCAGGTGCCAGGATCCACCACAGAACGCATGCACTCAAGTCACTCCACAACAAGTACAAATATGACTTTGTCATTGTCCATTTTGGAGTGAATGACTTGAGACGCACCTCCCTGAACTATATGAAAAGAGATATGGAAGAGCTCTCAGATCATGTGGCTCAGGCAGGTATGACCCTAGCCCTGAGTAGCATCCTGCCTTCGCCCAGAATGATACCACAATATAAGAACAAAATGATTGACTTTAACAATTAGCTAAGCTTCTGGTGTCATTCAAAGAAGATCCAGTATCTGTCTGCCTGGGACAACATGATCGACAGACCACAATGCTTTGCCAGAGATGATCTGCACCTGTCGCCCCTGGGATTCAGGTTACTGGCTAAGGCTCTTGCCACTCCTATAGTGCCTTTTTTAGGCAAAGTTCAAAGGACAAAAGCACCGCCATAACAGGTACAAGCATGCAAAATCTGAAGGTAATGCTACTCAATGCTAGAAGTCTAAACCTCAAAATGCACACTCTCGAGGCACTCCTAAAAATGGAGAACATCGATATCTGTGCAGTAACTGAGACCTGGTTCAAGGCTCCAGAGAGCAACCCTGCAATACCAGGCTACAACTCTTACCACACTTTTCGGCCACCAAACCAGGATCGAAATACTAAAGGTGGAGGAGTGTCCATATTCACCAAGGATATTCACACCACCAGGATAGTTGCCCAACACAATGCCTCTGAAATTATCCAGGTGCACCTAACACTAGGTAAGGCTGAAATCCAAATTGTAGCTTGCTACAGATCCTCCACCATGCCACAAGATTCTCACTACACCTTTCTAAACATACTGGAAAATATTAAGATACAACCAAACACCCTAATACTGAAGGATTTCAATTACCCTGCCATTAACTGGGAAAACTACTCATGTACCAACACCTTTGCCCAACGGTTCTTGGAATTCATAAATTCCAATGCTCTGGATCAACTAATCCATAGTCCCATCAGGGGCTACAATATCCTAGACCTGATAATTACCAACATGGGTAATCGATGCTCCACACCTATGGTCAACCCCTCGTTGGTCAGGTCAGACCATAAGCTAATTACCTTCAACATCCACATCCTACCCCCACTCCCCAGTAAGGAAACCTCCATAAAAAACTTCTCCAAAGCCAACTTCATGCTACTCAAGTCAGAAGTGACAAACATCATGACACTCATGCTGATGGGAACTGAAAGTTCAACTGCTGAGTCCTACACTAAGGCACTGTACAAGCATATCCACTCATGCATGAATTGTGCCATCCCAAATAGAACCAAGATGCTCTCCTCCAAAAAAAGGAAGGCAATCTGGTGGTCCCCTGCCATAAATAAACTTTACAACAAAAGGAAGAAACTGTTGCAGTAAAGAGGAAAATCCCACTATGCAAAAAATTCCCTTACCAGCCTAAGTAAAAAGCTGAGATCCCTCATAAAATCCTCCAAAGCTAGTTATGAAAATAAAATTGCCAAAGATTCCAAAGACAACCACAAGGCATTCTATAACTAAATAAAGAATCTAAATGGCAATGCTCAGATCTGCTCTGCGCTACAACAGAATGGCATTAAATATACTGATCCCAATGATATTGCCAATATCCTGGCAGATCGATTCAGTGCCAACTTCACCCCCCTCTCACCCCCTAAACGGCCCATCTCAATACTGGAAGATTGCCAAATTCCAGTAATAATGGCCACACAGGTAAAAAATGCACTCTCCAAAGCTAAGAATACAGCATCTATGGGACCAGATGACATCCCGGGCTGTGTACTACATGAACTACAAAATTAACTGGCACCTCACCTAAGTGTCATGTTTAATCATACCCTCACCTCAGGCTTTGTGCCCACTGAGTGGCGCACAGCTACAGTTATCCCACTCCACAAGGGGGGGGATCCACCTTGGATCCAAGGAACTACCGCCCCATCAGTCTGATGAGCCTGATCTGCAAGGCCATGGAACGTATTATCATGGAACTTATAAACAAAGATATTGGCAACCTTCAAACACTGGACCCCACCCAGTTTGGATTTGTGAAGGGCCGATCTTGTGTCCTGAACCTGATTGACTTCTTTGAATCAGTCTCCAGAGCCATGGATGAGAGTAAGGCAGTCCACACAGCCTATTTGGACTTCACCAAGGCCTTTGACACCATCCCCCACTCTGGAATCATAGATAAACTTACTAAGCTGGGCATTAATCCCTACAACATTCGATGGGTTGCCAACTAGCTTACTGACAGAACCCACACTGTAAAAGTAGCTGACTCCAAATCCAGCGCCAGACAAGTGACAGGTGGAGTGCCTCAGGGTTCAGTCCTGGGACCGGTCTTGTTTAGCATCTACTTCTCTAAAGCACAGGCCAACACTAAGGGAATCTGGCTAACAAAATTTGCAGATGACTGCAAACTGGGAGCCATTATTGAGTCCCCAAATGATGTGGATACTCTACAAAAGGGCCTTACAGAAACAGATGCTTGGTGCCAGAGCCATGAGCTCAAGCTTAATGCCAAGAAATGTATAGTTATCCCTTTTGGGAAAAAACATGTACCCGTGAATTACCACATAGGTGGCAGTATACTAAACACTGAAAGTGTGATAAGAGACTTAGGGACACATGTGGACAGTGGTCTCACCTTCAATAACCACATCGCCGCAACAGTCAGGAAATCCTTCTATGTGGCACACCTCATCACTAAGGGCTTTTCATCCAGAAAAAAATGAAGTCATTGTCCCACTGTACTCATCCCTCATTAGACCCATTATAGAATACAATGCCCCATTTGGTATATACCTCTCAAGACATCTGCAACAACTGGAAAGACTGCAGAAATACCTCACTAAAAGAATCACAGGCCTAAAGCAGATGACCTATGCTGACTGCCTTAAAAAACTCCAGCTATAATCTGTCAAATATTGTCCACTCAGAGGTTATCTCTGCTTAACATACAAGGCCATGTTAAACCCAGAGCTGTTGGGCATGCTACACTTAAAGAGATCCCATTCTCTCAGAGCCACACAATTCAGGGATCTAAACCTTGTCATCACAATAAACAAAACATACTGGAGGGATAGATTACTGACCCAGAGACTCCCCAGACTCTGGAATAAACTGCCCATACATGTCAAGCAGAGTGCCTCCTTGGCTTTCTTCAAAAGGAACCTTGACAATTAGATGGAGAAAGGAAATTCACCCCAGGGATCATGTCAGTCGCCCTGCTAGACAGGGGACCAGGGAATTAAATAGTGTGGGAAGAAATAGCTAGGGAATTGTTATGGCTAGGCTTGTATAGGCCCTAGGGCTGATAGCCTAGTTCCAACCTATGAACCTATTAAAAAAATATTGAATAAAAAAATCATATTTTTCACAAGGAAGAAAAGAAGAAGTTTCACATGATCAAAGTAAGATAGTGAAGGAGGTTAATAGTGTAATGAGAGACATGGAAGATAAAGAAGGCAATATAAGGAAAAGTCAACAACAAAGTATGGAAGTTGTAAGATTTGTGGAAGAAACACTTAGTAAAAAACAGGCATAGTATATAGACACGGGAAGAAAAAAATTCTGGATAAATCAATAAAGAATTAAAAAGAGATCAAACTATATGAATTAGAAAAAAGTGTTTAAACAGTTAAATGTCAAATCAACATCTGGTCCAGATGGCATTGGGTTAGAAATGTATAAAAAGAAAGAAAGATGTCAGAAAATTATTTAATATGTGTATTTCATGAATGGTTAAATGAAGGATTAAAGTATAAATAATTATGTAGTGGAGTATTAATATTTATTTGGAAAAAGGGAGAAAAAGAAGATATAAAAAACTGAATACCAGTAGCTCTAAATAATATAGATTATAAGATATTTAAAATGATGCAAAAAGATTTGGGAATACGATGCAATATATAATGGAGGAAAGTATATACAGCATAAAAAGAAAAGGATGCCAAGAATTATTAATGATAGTAAGAGAAATTATAGATGATATAAGTAGAAATAACGAAGATATAAAACTTATGATAGGTGATATTAATAAACGTTTTGATTAAATACAACATGATGTACTGTGGAAAATGATGGATATGTATAATATCAATGATAAAATCAAGCAAGTGTGTAGAACAGCCTATCAGAATAATAAAGTAAGAGTCTTTGGCTAAGTAAAGAAAAAGGTGTGAATAATAGTATAAGTCAAGGGTTTTCTATGCATTTTATTTACTTTACTCTTGCATACAACAGTTAGAGAGGTTAATCAGAAAATGAAGAATACAAATTACAAATTTCAAATGGAAGCTGAAATTCCAGTTATGGCGTCATATGCAGATTATATTATTATAACAGCTAAACCAGAGAATGGCTGAGAGAAGTTATAATTTATTTGGTTGAAAGTTTAAAGGAAAGTGGTATGACACTTAATAAAGAAAAAAGTAAAGACATTGGTGATATAATAAAAATAGCAGGTATATAATTTTCTATGAAAGAAGCATATGTTCTAGGGATATATTTTGATAAAGAAGGCAATAAGAAGGGGTGGGATATTATAATAATAAAGGAAATAAAAGATATTTGTATATTATAGAAATATACAGATTAAATTATATAAAATGCATTTGATTAATTTAGTATTAATAAGGTAAGATACCATATTTATCCAGTGTTGTCATGATTCCTAGAATATATGTAAAACTTTTATTAGAAATATTCTTCTCCTTTATATGGGATTGAGATTAAATCCTGTTTAAAGGGGTGCGTTATACATGAATAAAGAAAAGGATGATTAGGTATGATAAATCCAATAGTTTATACTGCATGATTAAATTTCCATAAGGTATTGAAATGGTTAAATGAAAAAAATGAGACATTAGTGACAAATGTATTTAAGCACAAGTACTAGGAATGTTAGAAAATAAGAAATAATAAAAAAATAAAATAATGTTTTAATGAAGAGCTAGAGAATTATCCACAAAAGATAAAAATGTTGAAAATGAAGTGGAAGAAGACAGAAAATATGGTATAAAAATATTATGATGAAATATTATTGTATTAATCCTTGGGAAAATATTCAAGGAGTAAAGATTGAAATTAAAGAAAAAAGAAATGGTACAGGAATAATGTTGAATGTGAAGATTTCCTATGGAGATTGGAGAATAAAAAAATTGCCCATAAAGGCAATCATGCCTTACAAAAAGAAATGTGTGTGTGTGTGTGTGTGTGTGTGTGTGTGTGTGTGTGTGTGTGTGTGTGCGCGTGCACGCACCACCCACATTATTCACCAAACTCTTATCAACAGTATGCCTTATCTGTCTGATTGCCTCATAACCTCCAATGAAAAAATAAAGGCAGTGATGAGATAAACTCATTGCCTTTTCAACCTACCCAAATTGAGTCACATACTGGGAAGAACAAAGTCCTTCTTGGGAACTTCACTAGACATTAATAAACGAAGAACTGACTATGACATTAAGATGGGCAAGCCTGGAATTTTCAAGTAAGAGCTGAGCCAGAACATAGCCAAGTGTCTGGCTTTGCTCTTAGATCCTTTTAAGAGCTGAGCCAGAGCAGACCATGAAATTGAAAACAGTTGCAGCATATCTATATATGCATTTGCCCCATGCCAATTAGTATATATAATTCTGATTCAAAAATTAGAGATTGAAAGACTTTGTACAACCAAAATGTATGTAATTCTTGTTAATAATGTACTGCTATGCACATGTAAAGGTAAAATACAAATACCAATGTTAGCACCTTGTTTAAATGCAATGACACCAAACTCTTGTTCAACAACAGACTTGCATATATCTTTGTATACTGTACAAAATACAAATTCTTGTTTTAGTGTTTGTCACCTTAATGTCTTCCACTTAGGTTATTATGAGAAGGATCCAGCATAACAGTCTAATCAAAATGGCACTAACATCAGTTACAGCAGCAACCAAGTGAACTAAATGTTATACATAATACCCGTATATACACAAACCATACACCTTATATAAAACTGTAGTTACAGCTGTATTCTTTGCTAACCAGTCATCAGTCAGCCATGCAACCATTTATAAGAAAATGATTTTCACAACTGAATGTATTGCAAGCTCAAAGAAAGATGCCTAGAAGGTGGAACAGTATTTTACATGAAAAGATTTTTGTTCACGAGATAAGCATTATTTGTGAAATTACAAAGATCTATGCCAAATGCACATTTGTGTTGATGAAAGTTAACACATCAACATAAGGCTTTAGACATGCTCTTTTGCTGCTCACTATATCTCCCCTTTTACTAAAACGTTATTCACTAGGCACAGAAGATGCAGTTCCACACAAATATTTTGCTGCAAGCTTTGAAGGATAAGGATACTGAATGTTGCTCCATTATGCTATCTAGCTCAGACTGCATTTCAGTGAGTGCTGGGATACCCATTGAGGATGTGATGTATTTTTGACCAGACAGCTTCTCAGCAGCAACAACAAAAGATTTTAAATATATGAGTTATTTTATTAAGAATGTCAGATTCTTGACCTGTAAAGGAAAGTGAAACAGAATGAGTTTGCCAATTCTAGCAGTGGCTAGTGCTGCATTTACAGCAATCTCTGTTGGCAGACTCTTTCAGCTTTGTCACAGGTACCGTTTCATCTTGTAGAAACACTCATTTTAAGTTTTATGTCAGGAAAGTTATTTCTTAGCTGCATTTCTCTCAACAGGGATGTTGCTGAGAGGATACTTCTAAAGTACTTGCTAGCTGCATGATAGTTACCGAGAACTTTGCCTACTACTTTTACTTCTTTAACTGCTGACATTACTATTAGATAAAAGTAGTGGCCAATCCACCTGATATGGATATCTTTCAGACCAAGTAAGTCAATGGCTTTTACTACATTTGTTCCATTATCTGTGGTTACAGAACAAATTTTGTCATTTCTAAATTCTTGCAGTACTGACAGAATCTGCTCAACTACATTGTCATCAGTGTGCTTCTCTGGAAAGTCTCAGACTCCTAAACAAAAGTTTTTTTGGTTGAAATGATTATCAATAATAGGCACTGTAAAACCCATATAAGCAATATTTGACCATGAAGTCCACATGTCAAATATGAGTGCTACAGTATTGTTGTTTTCAACTTTCTTCATCGCATTTTTTTGACAGTCATATATGTTTGGCAGTAATGAGTATGTTATATTTTTCTTTGGTGGAGTTTCATACTTTGGCTTCAGTGCCTTTATTAGATTACAAAAACATTTATTTTCAACAATGCTTAATGGCTGAGAATCAACTGCAGTCATTAAGGCTAACAATTTGTCAATTTTTTTTTCGTTTGCTGCTAAAGTTCTCATCTTGGTCATAAAATCTGTCATGGTCTGCCGGTTCTGGCTTTGCACTACCACTGAATCCTATTCTGTGTTTTGCTTCCTTATACTTTGTATTACCCTTGAAAAAGTATTCAATAAAAATTATGAAAACACTCCATATATCTAAGGTGATTGCATATAGCTGACTTAATAACAGCCTTATTTGCACATAGTTTACATCTATATTCATTCTGAAAAAAACAGCATATATGTACACATTTCTGGAAAAAAAAAATGGCATCCACTATTTACGTATGCAGTTCTGGAAAAAGATGGCATCTGTACTTGTGAGAAGACAATTATCTAGTATGTACAAGCTTGGCAAAAAGTACTGATGCACAGAAGATATGGGGGGAATTTAATAAAGACTATATGGTCTTATTTACTGTGTAGGCATTGTGGCACCTTGCTTACATGAAAGTAAGCAGGTTTGCAATCCAGTAAAGAGAGCTGGGCGGTGCGCATGCACATGCCAACACGGAAGTATCCATTGCATTCAAATCACCTCTTAAGCAGGTGAATTTCATGCAAATGAGGGAGGTAGAGTGATCCAATAAGCAGAGAGGCAGTCCTGCAGATGCCATGTTGGTGTCCGTAGTGTACGCAGAAGCATTCCGTGTATAGGATTTTAAACAGACAACAGGGGCTGTAAAAGTGTAGTTAGGTGGACAGAAATAGCATAGAAGATAAAGATGTGTGTTAAACTATCCACTGTGTGTCCAAAATGTAAGGAAAATAAGTTAAAATAATTAAATTTTTTTAATGATATGCTTATGTTTGCGCAGTAAACCGCAGTGCAGAAACATACAGTTATAAAAAAAAATAGTGGAAAAACCAAGTTTCATAGTATGTGACAGAAATGTAGTATAGTACCCTGTGTGGAATATCCACAATGGTGGAATGGTACTGTAGCTAATGAGGTAAGCCCTGGAACTGTGTAGTTTCCAGGTTGCGTGCATGGAACCCTATGCAAATGAGTCGGGGTTACTGACTAGCACAAATGGGTGTCCGTGTCTGCATATCCTTCTGTGCAGGCACAGAACCATGTTAGTGTCTACAGAAGAAGTAGCTGACATCAATGTCTGAGTGGGGGTGTCTGAGGATTTGTAAGCTCATTGGAGCTCAGCTGCATCTGTTTGCATGGTACACCACTCTACACAGCAAAGGGGTGCGTACACTGGCTGCTAAGCTTTGTTTACCTTCAGGGCGTGTTTCAGCATGTTTGCATAGTGTGCCGCCATGCTGAGTGTGCCTTTTCAGAGGGGTGTGTACAATGACTGCAGAGCTTTGTTTACCTTTGGAACACTTGCTTCCACATGTTTGCATGGCATGCCACAGTGCTGAGTGTATACAAAAGCCAATAATATATTAATTACTGATTCACTTAAACTAGAGCCATTAAATGCTCTTAATGATGTACTTGGCAGGTGAAATGCATCATAGGTAGCCAATCACACAGACTACATCTACAGCAGAGCTCAATAAAGGTTACATACACCCTACAATCTGATTTCTCCCCCAAACTCTGCACCAGTGGAGTACACACTTGGGAATTTTAACTGAAGGAATGCTAGAGGCTGCTGCAGCTCTGCTACATCTATATGTGCTAGATGCTGAGGTCAGTGCTGCTGCTGCTGCTAACAATAGGCCTAGACAGATAAGGAGGGGAGTGTTCAGACCCAGGGTAACCTTCCAGGAGCTACATGAGCTGGAGATTGTTGAGTTCTGCTTGGAGAGATCTATCAGCCACATGGAACAACAGGTACCCAGTCTAATAGTATGTGCATCATAATATTCACTAGGCCACATGGCTGGAATATCCACTACATTAGTCAAGGGAGATAGAAAACAGTGGGGTCACAAGGCAGTCACACAATTGTCTATGCCAGCAGATCATGGGTTGCCCGTCCCCACTCCCATCACATCAGTGCTCCCTTACAACTGTTGTAACAGTACGTCAGCAATGATATATCAGCAGACCAGCCAACATCAAGACTGTGACATAGAACCTGGGTGAATGTTGGATGTCACACATAATGCAGGGATGATAATGTATGTCTGTATGTTGCTGATTGTGTGATGAATGACACATCACTGTCTGGGTGCCTGTGTGGCTCAGTGGGCTAAGGAGGTTAGTAGGGATGATGGTGTTGATGGTTTGAATCTGGCAGCAGCCACATCTTTTGCATGTCAGGTAGTCATATGGTGGTATGCCCACAGACTGTCATATCCCGCAATCTGTTACTGCAAGAAAGGTGGACAAAGTCAGAGAGAGTGGGGGGGGGGCAAAGGGCCATAACTACAGACAGACATTACACATGCTCTGATTAACCTAGATGGTGGCTAGTATAACAGCAGGTTGAATCACAACAGAATATTTGCAGGATGTAAAGTCTGTCACCCAAATGTGTCTGTAGTAGTACTATTCAGTGACTGCATTATACAATAATTTACCGGAACACCACGAATGTATGAGGAACAGACTAGACATGTGGAATGAAATGCTGGAGTTTCTGCAAAAACTGTACAGTGAGAGGTATGCAGATCGTCAACCTGTGTGTGGTGTTACATTATGTACTCCAGTCACATATTAAATGCAGCAGACAGCTGGAGAATGCCTTGGACAGGTTCAGGGAAGTGCTGTACTGCAGAAACAGGTGCGGCTGCCAATGTCTGTACAGAAAATCCCAGACTGGAGTACAGGTAGCTCTGGTCTGGAGTCACCTTGTAAGTACTGACAGTCCCAGTGGGCATGCTCCTACACCTAGCTAACTTGAGCACAATTCTGTTGCCTCTCCATCACAAAGACCTGTTATGTGGAAATACTTCTATACATACATACAGCTATCCCCATGCAATAGTTATGCACTTTGTGGCCCTGTAAATAGCTGCTGTTCTCTAAATTGCCCTTCTCTACATGGCCTGCTGATGTCATCCACCTTAAGAGAGCTGGCTGACAATCTAATATCAAATAAACTTGGTGGCTCATGAGATATGTATTGTGAGTTGTGTAACAGTAGATAGGTAGGGGTTCTAAACTCACAGCAGCCAACTCAATGCATAGGTGTAAGTATATCTCCTTGCAGCACAATGGATATGCTCTCATGGGCTATCCCTGGACAATGGTTACGCATTTTTGGCCCTGTAACTAGCTGCTGCCCTCTAAATTGCCCTCCTCTACAAGTCCTGTTGATGTCTTCCACCTTAAGAGTGCTGGCTGACAGTATAATATCAGATAAACTCTGTGGCACATGTGATAAGTACTGTGAGCTATAGTGTGTAACTTTAAATAGGTAGGAGTTCTAATCTCACAGCAGCCAACTCAGTGTGCTTGTATATCCATACTGCATACATATGATAATTTTTGTAACGTACACATTGGTAGGGTTTTGCTTTATTTTACTGGTTGTGAGTGAAGTGGTCTCCCAAATGAATGATCACAACATAGCCTGCTTATATCAGCAAGGATTATGTGTCCTACATGGATAGTACTACCAGACATGAGGTGTGGTGTGTGCATCCGGTATTGTCCTCCGTACTGTGTACCACTACATAGGTAAGTTTTACACTGTGTATGCAACCATCATGCACTATGTGTGTGCCATGGTGTGTTCTGTATGCAGTGAGTGGAAGTGTTGCTAGCCTAAATGTGGCCGTCACTAGCATAATGGCCATACTGCCATCACAATTAGAAACATTGCTACCCCTCATCACAGGAACAGCACATATTGCCAAGTCCATGGGAGAAGCAGCCACACCCCCAATGTTGAGATGACATCCACCCAGCTAATCATACAGATGGCATGTGAAGAAATGCACTGAGGTGCTCTCTGTACCATACCAGTATGGAGGATCTGTGTTAAGGGTGCGTTACATCTGCTACACAAATGTCACCAACAAACATGCACTACTAGCATCTCATAGTGGCTTAATGTCCTTAGGGTGACTAATCCATCTACTATGCTTCCTAGAGATAAGCAGCATCGCTGAATAACATAGTTGGCACTGACATGCATTGCAGATGAACAGTTGTGAACACATACTGATGATCTGATAGGACCCTGTGAGGTGCCATACTGTCATCTGCATGTGCCAAAACAGTTTGGAAAGTACGCCAACACATGGCCATTGTAGTCAGGTAGTAGCATGCTGAGTATATGGAGGGTAGGGGTATGTCACCTGCTGGTAACTGTGACCGCAGCTATGCCATATGAATCCGGCCATACCACTGTACAGACATGCTGATGTGTGGCACATGAGCTGTGCACCTTTGTGGCCAGGTCTATGTGGCTGCCTGTCACCTCCACAAATGTATTTCACATGTAGGGACTGCCATGCTATTAACCAGGGGCATAGGTATCCCTGATGGAAAGGATAGTACATATATATTTGATTGGGGTTTATGGCCATTTACTGTGTCACCAGGCATGTATTTGTAATACTGGCATGCAAGACACTGACATAACACAGTGACTGTATGAGTGCTCAAAAGTAGCAGGCAGCAGCCAACATTGTTAGCTACAGTCAGTCAGTGGTCGCATGTACTGTGGAGACATGCAGTCTAAGCACTATGGTGTATATGCAAGTGTCTGAGAGTCAAACACTGGGAACATAACATTTGGACACAGGATACTTGTAGATGAGTCAACTCCATCACCACACCTTGTAGATATATGTTCAGAGAGCCCAGGTGACACGTATCAAGGGTAGCAGACCTTATCACAAAGTATGAATGGATGATTACATGGACTAACCCCATTGTCCCTTTTAGGCTGTTACAGACATATGCACCTAGGGAGCCATACATGCATACTGCCGTACCTTGCTGATGTCATATTTCTGCTGTGCTGTCATGCCATCCTGTGTGCCTATATTGCCACCATGTGTACATAGTTTATTCCCTCAGACTCCTGGAATAGAAACATACACAAGTCTGTGAGACACATGTCATCCTGTAACACTACCACTAGTACAACATCATACAACATAAGATACATAAAGTTTGGTGTGTAGTCATGACATATTCCAGCATAAAGTAACTGTTGTGTACCAAAACAAGTGGCATGGCAAATACTGAATTACACACGTACATGTCAAGTACTGTCGTCACCCTGTGCATCAGACACATAGCTACATTTCCCTGCATCAATGGAAAGGATGACAGGGATGTGGCACAGATATCATCATGTGCACAGGGTTTGGTGTGAAGGTGCTGGAGGCCTAGGCTGTGCCAAACAGTTGACAGCATGTGTGTAAGGGTGAAGGGGTGAGGGTTAGATGGGCCATGGAGTGGTGCCGTGTGTGTCTGTAGGTGACTTGCATGTGACAGTGGAGTTTAAGTGTGTGTGTGTACACAGTCAAGCCCAGTGCTAGCCCTACATGTGTGTATGTTGGGCAGCTGTGGACCGTATATGGTAGAATGGACAGTTCACCACAAACACAGGAACTGGCTCTGCCAGGAGTTGCACTGGCACCACCATGCCCAAGGTCAGATGCAGTGCTAGTACTAGATGGTGGCCTCTTGTCTGCTGGGTCTGTGTCCCCCACGGGACCACCCAGGACCATGTGCCCATGGCCTGCCATGTTGAGGTGTGGACAGCACACTTCTCTCTGTAGTGCTGGAGGTACTGCCACTATGGGAGCATAACTGTGCACAGCCATGTGGACTCTCAGCAGTTGGTGTTGCTGACCTACGTCCATGGGTTTGACTCCCAACTCTGGCCAGATGTCCCACCACAGACAACGTGCAGCCCAAGACAGAGACTGTCTCAGCCCACCATCTATCCACTGGATCAGTGAACTGACACCGAGGGTGTCCCCAATGTGGTGGAGGCAGTCATGGATGTCAGACTGTGCTGCATCCATAACCCTAGGCATACATTTGGTGTTCCATTCAGAACAAGACTGTGCCTCCATGATGGCTCAAAACATACATCGAGTGCCTCGAGGTGTGACACCAGCAAAAGGTGCTGGACAGACAGCAGGCATCCTACATGCACCCCTGTAAATCTGTCTGTGTGGGATGTCACTAGTTCTCTGGCTATGGCCAGTGTCTACACTCAATGGAGCCATAGTTGCCACACTTCCGTGTTCAATGTGTCCGTCTTATGACTGTACAATATCTGTGGCTTCTAGGGAGAGGTGTGTGTGGGTATACTGACTGTTTGCAGAGACAATGAGGGAGTAGAGGGATGTCAACCTCTGGAACAGATTCAGCCATCGACAACCCCACCTGTGCCTCATTATGGCCACCATCATCATCAGAATCAGATGAGACACTGATATCAGGTTGTGAGGGGGACAGACTCCAACCCACCCAGTCATCTGTGAAAGCCAAGACAAAAGCAGTACATTACTACCTGCATTTTTATGTATGGTAATCCACACCGACTCATACAAGTGAGGATCCACAACTGCATTACAAGTCTCACATCTTCTCATCTCCGCTCTTATGCACAGCAGACAACCTTACAACAACATACACATACAAGTCAAAGCCTTTATAACATGCACATCAGCTACATCCAGTTAAAGTTATCAGTGCAATTTACCTGCAAAGTATGCAATATGACACTATACATGATAGAACTGCACATTAAACCCAGTGTACCTATTTTGGGAATGATATACCAGTACTAGTGTCACTGTCTCAGCTATGTAACATCTACCTTTTGTGTTTGAACAGGCATCTTAGATTACTTGCCTCATGTATACCAGGCTGCTTAGTCACTCATATTATAGGTGCAAATGTGTTAATATTCATTCAACTACACACCTGTGATTACCCAGTCTATGAACTGTAGTCAACTGTTGCAGAATGGTACATGCACATATTCTAATCTGGATAAACACAATGTTTGTATATAGTGCAATATGGCAGCCCTTAACTTTCATAGGGTATATATGATCTGTAAAACAACAGTATCATGCTTACCAGGTACAGGACCATGGGCTTGGGCAACTCCTGATGAACCTATGAAAGGGTGAGGGAGAGGTATTGTCAACACCACCATATGTTGCAGCACTACAGGGTAATTTGTGCATATATCCACTTGTACAGTAGCCAGTGTTACTGGCTGCATTGCTGAAATTCAGAGTATGTGTGCACAACTGAGCTTAAACCCCAACCCTCCATGCAGATAGACCTGACACCCATGTACCAGTACGTACAGCCTGCCACAATGACTGATAAACTATTAAAATGGTGGACACAGTAAGCTTTCCTGGATGCTCCTCTGCTGGGGGCACTGTGGCACCCACCTCCACAATGTATGGTATGATGGATGACCAGGATCTGTCGTGTTCCTAGGTTCGCCAGGAATTCCTTTATGGCTGAAAGTGGTTGTACCACTGCAAGACCTCCACCGGTGGTGGCATGACCTCTGACAACATTAGCTGCCCTTCATAATGCAGCATTCACAATTTTTTTGGCTCTGTGTCACAGCTGCTCATAGGTCCTGTCCTGCTTGCCAATCTGATCGACATCCTGCACAAGGTCTGCCAAAAATGCTGCCCATTGTTCACGATTATGCCTCCCGCTGGACAACAACATCTGATGATACTGCCTTAGTGCATCCACTATTACCTCATTCTCTGCATCAGAGAAGGGGGCATGTCATCTGTGATACATCATTCCTGAAAGACAACAAAAGGGGAACAGATTACAGGACCAGATATGTGGATGTCCACTATGTACAGATTCAGCATGCCCATAATGGGCTGCACTACCCACTGCTCCCTCACACATCATACCCCACAGTCTGGTAACATACTATGTATGTGGATCCCAGCAAGATAGTAGCACTATGGGGGTATGTCCCTGTGTGCCATGACAGATTCTGCTGTATGTTCCTACACCCAGCACTGCAGTGTACTGTGGTGTGTGTCCCCTATGGGCAACCTCCCACTATGGCCACTGCCAGATAAATAGCAGTGTGCTATTACAAACACTATACGGAGACAGTCTAGCAACACCAGTGTGCCACAATGACAGGAAACAATGCAAATGTGCTGTAGAATACATTCCCTGTAAGCATTATACCTGTCAACTGTACAGATGTTTGCAGAATGTCCAGATATTTGTGTGATACTTCTGGTCATTTTCACACAATATTGTGGATTTCTGACAATAGGTTGGCCAATCATTGATGGTTGATGTCAGAAAATAAAGACAGGCATCTGAGTTTAAGACATCATACCCTTTAGAAAACAGTTATGCTACTGTAATATCTGTTATTCTATTCACTTTCTTACTTTGTATGAGCAATAGTTACAATGTCACTAATTTTTGGCCTTTGTCCCCCCATTAATTATGGCTTTGTTCAGATTTATTGCTGTAACAAGTTGACAGCTATGTTAGCCATAGCTCTCAACCAGACAGGGAGAAATGTCATCAGAATGATGGACTTAGCCAGACTACATCAGGGACAATAAGGGACACTTTTTTAAAATGTTAGAGAACTATTTATGTGAGACATTGACAGAATGAAAAGAGGTATACACCATTACTTATTTTATTTAACATTTGTTTATGGGGAAAGTCTGACTTGGAACAAAGCCAATTTTCAGTAGAGGCCCAGAAGAGAAATGATCCAGATGCATGTCTTTGTAACGTGGGTGGAAACCGGGCACCTGGAAGTAACCCACATGAACGCAGGGAGGGCATGCAGACTCTACACAGAAGGCACTCCAGCTGAGAGTCAAACTGGAGAACCTCTTGTTGTGAGGCAAGAATGCTACTGCTGCACCACTGCACCATCCAATTATCACTATGTATTACATGTAATTCACTAGCTTTCCTACAACAGCCAACCATTGTAAGGAGGGATTAAGAGGGACAGAGCTAAGATGTGAGTGAAAATCAGGGACATTTGAGAGGCATGCCTGTAGGTGTAGAACAGCTGAGTATCAATAACATGCCATTATCATAGATCTACAACAGGCTTACTGCTGTAATCCATATTCCCCATACCTCCATCCTCCCATCTGCATCCTGTTATATGGATAAATCAATCACATACCTGTTTGAGTGCAGTACTCCTTTGTTGAACTTTGCTTCTGGTAATCTTTTGAAAATACACTCTCTGTGTGAGGTAAGTCTCATACAGACTTGTTCTCCATAACCAGCTGCTTGCCTTTTTAAGGTACTGCTCATTAGCAGGTACTTGCCTTTGCACCAGTCTGTGGCTCTGATATGGTAATCGTAGCCAAAATAGCTGAATTGTACTGTCATTAGCCAATGACATGCCACCACAGTGCAATATATAAGGCCTTCATGTAGACCCGGGCCCCTTTCTGTTAAGATGGACATTACTGAGGTGTGGAGAGTACAGCATCACAGAGGGTAGGTGCCATAACTGTCAAATGTAGAGATGTATGCAGTATGTCCACAGTTTCTCCTCATATGTGTGGCCAGTGTCCCATGACATTGTGGTCATCTGGCAATTCACTGGCAAACATTGTGGCTTGAGGTCAGTAATGGAAGGCGCACATTTGAGTGTCAGACTTCATACCCCTCAGAATATGCATGTTAATGCAATAGCTGTTATTCTGTCAACTTACTATCTATGTAGGAGCAAACTGTAAAACATGTCCCAATCTCTGGACCTTTGTCCCACCCTGACTAAGTATGGCTGTGCCTAGATTCCTTGTGCTAGGGGATTGGGAGGTATGGTAGGTCTACAGAAGCTACATTTACATACAGGTGTGTGCTACAGACTGCAGCTGCTGCTGCAGCCTAGAATACATAGGACTGAGTGTGAACACTTTGAAGGACCACAAGCTATACATGTAACTGTGGCAGCTGTGGCAGTCCTGTTGTTATGGCAGAGCCAGAATAAGGGTACCTTTACAGTCCAATTGAGGCATGTGCATAAGGTACATCTGTTATGCAACAGTGCCAAGTAGGTGACATATAGCTATGCTATACAGATATGTGCAGTGTGTTCCTACCTGCAGACCTCTGACTTGCAAAACTGGATAGTAGTTCATTAATTAGCAGTAATCTGTGTGGATAAAGATTGCATGACTCAGTCATTAATTGCTGTCTTCACAATAATGTAACTGAACTGTAACACAAGACTGGATTTGAACCCAGGACTGTGTGTGGCAAAATGCATGGCATGCAAGGCATTTAACAGACTGAGCAACTAAGTCACTGCTACAGCAGGTGTGTTTGCAAGGTATATGTGCAGACATACAGGATATGACACACATTGTCTGCATCCATCAGTATGTGCACGGCTTTCTATGGCTGTATTTCTGCACCATAGTCCAAGTTGACCATATTCTTTGCCATTGATGCTTTAGCAAGTATTTTACTACATGTTGCTGATACAAAGGCACATTTACCTGCTATCACAGGCCTCACCTACATCCATTTTTATGTCTTTAGCTGTCTAGTGGTGTATCACTGCACCAAAATCCAAGGTACACTCCCATTTTTCCCATTCATTTTTAATTCCAATTTACACAGTGTGGTGCTCAGCTCTGCTGAGACACACCTAATGACTGTAAGTGGCAATCACTATGTTTTGATGAAAACATCTGTTTTAATTAAGATCTGCAGGGCGTGGTATGTTAATACTATGGGTGTGATGGGTTCGGGATTGAACCATGGCAGAGGTGTCTATTTTATACTTGTGTCTAACAATGTTAGAAATGCATTTATTTATTAAAGTGCTATTTAGCAGAACTTAGCGAAGCTATGTAGCATGGTGCACAACTCAGCTCTGCACTAAAAAAATTATAAACAAAAGAAATAAGGGGAGATAGGAAAGTGGTGAAATGGGGGAAAGCAGGGGAAAACATAGCAAAAGGCAGGTAGGGATGTACAGGAAGGGTGTAGGAAAGAACCATAGCTATCCTTTTATTGCAGAGCAACAGTTGTGCACTTTGACAGATTTTGTAGATAAATGTGGACTCTCAAAACCTAGAAAGAGGGGTGAGGACAACATAACTATATTCTCAAGCCAATTGGATCAAATTACTTGCATCCAGTGGACATGTGTGTGAAATGGAGAGCTATGTATGGGGTGATTTTATTTGGGACAGGTGCTCATTTTTTTTCTTTCTTATTAAGGTGAGAGTGGAATGTTGGGGAAGAGACATAGGTACATGTGGGGAGGTAAGTTGGGTAGGAGAGGATACATTCACAGACAGATAAGAAAGACAAGACAGCAGGCAGGGGTAGTGTGTGACACATAAGATGGGTGAACACCTTAGATGGGAAGGGTGTTGTGGAATCCAAGTCATACATGCCTCCAGATGGCAGCAGCATGACTCATGTTCCAACCCATGAGACTGTCAGCACTGCTTCTTTACTGTGGAGATTGGGCACCAGGGCAATGGTGCACCACCAGGCTGGCCAGCGTACTCTCAATCTGGCACAGGCGGTGTTAATAGTCATGATGATCAATTTTGCACACCATGACAGCAGTTGATCCTGGGTGAAATGGCCCCTAAACCACCACTCCCAGGGGGAGGCCAGGCCCCATCTCCAGAGGCAGTCCCACCCAATGCCACAGGTAGTGCAGTGGCAATGGAGGGGACACCACCAGTCTAGGTGTGAGACATGCCAGGACCCGGTGTCACAGCCAGTTGAGGCAAGGTGGGCCAATCAGCCAGAACCTGCCTACTCTGATGTGCTGTTGTAATGGAGGTATAGCAATACGTATAGGTTAGTTGTGAACAAATCATTGTTAGTAACAACAGCATGACAGAACATTGGAAATAACCCAATTACATATCAATGCATATTATGTGAAACAAACCAATGAATAACAGAACAGTCAGTATGTTAACAGCACGCCAGTAACAGCTACAGCATAACGCCAACAAAATATGTAATTTAACAATATGCAACCATTATAATACATAACAATTATAAAACACATGTCCCAAACTACAGTTAATGTAACAACATATGTGAATAGTAAATCATAACCAATGAATAACAATAAGAAATAAATGAAGATAAGGGGTGGGAAGAGAGACAGAAAAACAGTCCATTATTAGCATTGCCAGTTATTTCCTTGACAATAATAATACTATCTACTCTACAGGTCTGTATTTTCTTTATGTGTACAGTGACTACAAGTCTTCTATAGCTCATGTAGCACATACATACCTCTCAATCTATTTGCATGGGACACTATGGGCCAATCAGTAGCACCAGCGGGTACACAACTACACAGAACACATGCACATCAGGTAGACATATATAACTACCAAGGTATTCTGTGGGCTGATTTGGTGATACTTTGCAATCTAGGTAATCATTATTATGATAATCATGTGACAGCAGGTTATGTACTATTAATTATATAAAGTGAAATCATGACACTTGAGAGACATGTATGTGTACAGTACAGACACTAAATAGTTCTTATGCCTTGGTTGGCAGCCATGGGAATAGAACCCAATAGCAGTGACTGCAGGGGAAATCTGCATAGAATGTATTAATTGACTGCAGCAACTTTTAACAGACACTCCAGGCATACAGCCATACAGGGATTACAGATTTTATTTCTGACTGAGCATTGCTGATAAACGCATTCTTGCTAACAATTTTAACAGTCTGTGACATCTAACACACAATTATCTACTCATCATATGGGCTACCATAACCATTTACCTGTAGTTCCTGTGGAGAGAGAAATTGTGAGCATTAAGTGACTGCTACTGTAATATTTACTGCTACATACTACTGGATTCGAATCCTGGACCGTGTATGTCAAAATGTACTATATATAGACCATCAAACAAACTGAAGTACTGAGTCACTGCTAATTACAAATGGACTATTTGCCTAGAGCTCACCTGAAACCAAAAATATAACCTGGTAGTAGTATTGCAGTGTTATACTAGACTGCAGTGAGAGTAGAATGCACATGTATGAAATACAAGTATAACTCAGATAGTAGGTAAGCTATATTTCATTATCACATCTGTGAAGTCAACAAACAATATCAGCTCATGGAGTGGGCTACCTCTCCCATATACCTTTATTTCCTGATGTCTGTGGATTACAGAGCATTATGTGACCAATACTGGCCTGGAGACAGCCTTGAACAGTACTATATAAGTTAACCATTACAATTTTCAGTCATTAGATTTGCATTCTACAAATATTACAGTGTTATACTTGACTGCAGCTCCTTACCTTACCTTACAGCCTCAATGCATACAGCTCTACTGCAGTTTTTACAACAACACAATCCTGATGTACACCATTTTCCTTGGTGTTATTGGTATTGTTTCATGTTTTTATTGAACTACAGTTGATATTATTAATTTATTGGACTACATCTCTAATTCCACATTTATTTCACTACAGACTTTATTGTATATACTTTAATGCAGTTATTGTTATTGCTTCATGTTTTTATTCCACCATAGCTGGCATTATTCATTTATTGCAATACAGCTCTAATTCCACATTTATTGCATTGCAAACTTTACTGTATATACTTTATTGCCATTAATGTTTTACTCTTTCTTGCTTATTTCACTACAGTTAGCATAATACATCCCTTCTTACCACACTCATAGCACAACCTGGCCAAGCACACAGCATGTGACTCAACACTGAGAGCCCTCTCAGCTGCAGCTATTGGGATAGAAGCACACCATTATGCATACCAGTTATGCAGACATTCAGATTACATATTGGTAAAACAGAGGTAAAATTACTTACATACTTGTGGGGCATTCACTGCCCTTGCTTCTTGGACCCAGGTGTCCAAGGTTACCCTCTATTGCCTTTTCAGGTCATCATGGGTGTGATGACAACTGCTCACTTGTGCAGGGTATACCAGTAATGTTGGTGAGTTCTCTGGGCAGCCAGTCACAGGCCTCTCCCTTACACTCTGAGCCTGGAAACCACACTGCAGCAGCCTGTCATCATGGTTTTTCACGAGGAGCCCAACCATGACCATGGACTCTAGAATGCCCCAATGCTGTGCCTGAAAGCATGCACCTTCACCAACATCACCAGCCATATTATACCTTCAGCTGACAGAACTCCAATCCAATTGATTCTGCTGTATTCCCAACTTTGGGCTTAATATAGGCTGTTTTCTGCCCTTAGACATCATTGGGCAACATTAAAAAAAGCACCACATCACTTAGCATTGTTCAAACCAGTACAGCTGTGTTGAGAAGCACACAGACTCGCAAAACCATAGTCTAAGTGGAGCTTAGCAGTGCGCAAATCAGCCAAGCATAGCTGAACAGCTCACAAACATTGGCAGCTCTTACCATGTTTATGCGGTGGTTAGCAGGTCTAAGCACAATTGAGCAGACCTTAGCAGAGTGCAGTGGGGCCATATTTTAAAATTGTCTGCATAATATGTATATCAAAATGAAATACATATTTTCCCTTCCATGTTTTTAAACCCTGGACCTACTGCACATGAAGCTGTAACTCTATCCATTTAGCTGCGTGAATATTAAGAAATCTGCTATACCTTCACATATACCACTGAGTTACCTATAAGCAGTGCTGAACACTGCACCATGCAGCACAAACATGTTTCTTAAACACATCTTTAAATAAATTATTAATTACATTCAGTTTCACATTTTAGATGTCTGGCAGGTGTCTGCTATCTTATATGTAAGTGAAGCTTGGCATTGGTGTGCTCTGTGCCTCACCATGCAAACATGCTTTTTTTTAAAAAAAACATAAAAATAAAACAAAAGGACATTACAGGAAGTCTCATACTCATCTGTAGCCATGGTTAGCACTACACCTCTTCCTACATTGATGCAATGACCATGTTCCTCGACTCTCCCTCGGCAACATGCAATCATTAATATGCATGGTGCGCTGCCAAGGGGGAACCATGACCACGAACGTGGATACGTTCCATGTAGGCTGGACGTACTGCCTATACAGATTTTATTAAATCCGGGGGATGTTTTTACTTGAGAAAACAAAGTAAGCCATCCAAATACACTTCAGGCAAAAACAAAAAAAAAACTGGCAATTACCATGTGCACTTTCACTTGAGAAAAGGAAGACATCTATGTAGTCACTCCTAGAAGAAAAACTGCATCTACCTACATACTTCTAAAATAAAACATAGGATCTATGTGCACACTTCTGCAAAAACAGTATTAATTATGCACACTTTTACTTGAAAAATGATACAGCATTTATGTACTTATTTCTAAAAAATACAGCATCTGTGTACATACAAATATGTCTCAACTGTTCCCAAGTTTTATTCAAATTTTAGCCTCTTTTAATCCCTCATAAATCTGATGATATTTGGGGAAAGGTTGTGATTTATACTTAATAAATAATGGTAATAATTACAGTTATAGGCTTTTGGTGTATACTAATATTCATTTTCTTATTATGTGAATGTGTCAAGTTATAGTAATAATATTTTAAAAGTGCCCCTGATTGCCCAACAATTTCTGGATTTGTCCTTGGGAATTTGCCCTCATTTCTGCAGTTACATATAGAAAACTATGCTACTTAAAGTAAGCCTGCAGCATGGTTCTATATCCACTCTTCCATTAACATTAAGTATGCATATAATTAGTCTATAGTTCATAGCCTTCAGAAAATGAATACTACAAAGTTATTTTAGCAAATTAAACATCATTTAAAATCTTTACCTGATTTTGACCATTAGCACCCATAATTTGTGGCTTTGTCTAGATGTACTAATATTGTTAAAAAGAACTCCCCAGAATTTTGTACAGTATCCCTGGGATCTTCATAATTTTTGCCCCCTCACAAACATTTGGTTTTGCTGGCAAATTTGTTTTTTTTTTTTGCTGGTAAAATGCCTGCTGCTGATGATGTTGTTGTTGCCCCCCCCCCCCCACATTATTTTTATCTTTCCCCAGAGCTATGCAGAAATTTTCACACATGCAACAAAAAATAAATAAAATAAAACTCAGCCTACAGCTGTCATATCTGTGCCCAAGTCCCTAACAAAAATCTGACTGTTTTGCAGTGGTCCACTTACCTGCAGCAGACTGTCTTGTCTTACAGAAGCCAAAGAAAGGTAAAATATCCTGGTAGAACTCTTTCAAAAAAGCTTGGATAAGCAGATCATGAAGCTATCCACATGATTCTCCTGGCTCCTGCTAAACAAGGCAACAAAAATCCTTCAGCTAGTGAGTAACAATGAGAAGAACCTTCACCCAGTGGTAGGCAGCAACTCCTTGAACAAATCTTAGCCCTTTGGAGAAGTAATCCAAAATGATGATGTTTTCCTTAATTGGGAAAAATTGAATTAATTCCTTGCTAAAAAAAAATGGCTTCTTAAATTACCTGTTTGCCAGCACTTTGTACCCACCCATTTGGCTCTTTAACCAATGAAAAACAATTATTGGCAGTCTGGACCCGCAAGCTTCAAATGCTCCCTGTTAGGTTTGATCTGCAAATAAAAACTTACAATTGCTAAAATGCAAATGAGGGTGGTACATAGTGCTGCTAGCAGGAAGTTTAACTAAAAAAAAGGGTATCCCAGTGGTCACTCCCTTAAACTCTCTTACCAAACCTTACCCAGTAAGAGCAATGGATCTAACAGAGGCAAGGAAAACTTCTCTGCAGCAACCACTTATTTTACTTCCTTGGCATCCACAGCACCAGAACAGGAGCTCAGCACAGCTTAATGGTTATGCAGCATGATGAATTCGCAAGCAAGCAGCTTGTCACATTATATCCTGAGCCTCAGGAACCAAGGAACCATACAGTTACAGGTGAAATTTAATTCAGCAAATTAATTCAGTAAAATTACACATGCAGCAAATACTTGTTTCATCCGATTTTAGGTGTAAAATTAACATTTCAAAGCTAAGGTAAGCAAGCAAGTAGTCCAACATTTGTAGGGATCTTATTATAACCATATGTGTAGCTGCCTAAATAAAAAAAATAATGAATTCACTCAATATTTATTTTTTTTAATTCTACCGGGATGACCTTTGGACAGTAAGCTTCACACAGCTTCAGTACACTGATTCTCAATAAAACTTAAGGGAAGTGAATGGGAAATGATGCCCAAGTGTTTTGCATATTTTACTTATCATATTTAAAGTTAAGGGTAGACATTTTCTTTAGGGGTTGATTTGTGTGGGCCATTTTTTAAATGTGTACAGCCTTAGTTTACTTTAAACTTTCAGCATGTAAATTCAAGCAATTTAGTGAGGTTCATGGGTTACAGATGGTGCAATAGTAGAACATTGGCTTGCCCAGAACTACTAATTAAGCATTAATCTGCTCTCTTAGTCTTTCAGCATGTAGCAGAAATTCAAGCAACTTAGCAGAGTTATAGGGTTATGGACAGTGCACCAGTAGAACACTGGCTCACCCAGTATTACTAAGTAAGGAGTAAGCTGCTCCCTTAGTCTCTGAAAAAAAAAAAAAAAAAAAAAAAAACATGGTTCAGCTTGTTCCTGGCTCTTCAAAGTAAAAATGTCATAAGTCACAGTTGAGATTCCTATCCTGCTCAAGCCTGTCTGGAGTTATGTGAACGCATTATGATTATTTTGTTTAATGAATCCATTTTAATTCTTCCCTATCCCACGACCACATGCCATTGTGTCAACCAAGACATTACCCACCACTTTCCCTATGCATTCACTCAAATTAAGAGGGTTGAGGGCAGGGTAGTAGGCTCCCTTGCTTAGTGCCATAAAGTGTGTCATGTTTTTTCAGTTATGCCCTAATTATTGTCCTAATTCTGTCAGGAGACTGTCCAAAGTATCCTTCATCAAACCAGTCTGAGTTTCTTTGCTCTGTGAAGCATTTTCACTTAAACATCTGTTGTAAGGCTTTATCTCTATGCTGTTCTCAGGCAGTTCTACCTACTGCTCAAGCCAATGCAATTGTAATCAAAGTTAACACTCTAGAGGATAGCTTTAACTCTTATCTTTTGGACCACCAATACATATGTTACCTGTACTACTGCAGTGTGATCCGAGTCTTCTTCTTCTGATAAATGTATAACTAATTTATTTCATTTTAGTAACTATATGTATTTAATCCAAACAAAAATTAGACATCATGACTGTAAACATTTCTAGTCTGTTTTAAATAAGCAGTTTGCTATGTCTTTAAATACTACTCACATGTCACAAGCAACATGCTTTGAGAAACATAACTGCTGCATTGTGTGATGGCAACAATGCTTTTTTTTCATCTTAGCTTCCAAAAGAAAAAGAAAAAAAAATGTATGTAACTCATAAGGTTCCCACAATGTTCACAGAAGAGATTGGTTTAAGCTAAAATGCTGACACACAAAAAAGTAATTGATTCACAAGTTAAAAACATCAAAAATAATGTATAGCTGTGAACTGGAGAGAGGAATAGAAATCAGCAGTTTCTGAGCACAGTTAAGACCATTAAATTATTAGGAAGTGACACATTGTGTTGAGCTGACAATGTAGCCTGAAAACCCTTTTAAGTTAAAGTAAAATTTCTCTTAGGTTTTGTTGGTAGAGACAAAGTAAAGACAAAGTAATCAGTTGTTGCATTTTCACAGGTACATACATGCTACATTTCAATGTAACTGCAACCTACCTAAAAGTGTTGCGTGAATTTTAATTTATATGAAACATAAAGAAATTATGTGGGCAGTAAAATGAAATTCATACAGTTTTGACACTTTCTGTAGATGGCAATAGATAAGAATGTATAAATTAATTATTCTTTGTAAAACAATAATTTTGCTTATTAAACTACAAACAGAAATATTTATCCTCACTGACAGGAGCATAGTTATTATCAATAATCTGCTTTTGCCTTGCCTGTCATCTGAACTGTCTGTTGTATTTTCATTACCTATCATTATTTGAGTAGGTAATGAGGTATAGGAATGTGAGAACATTAGACTTATACCTCAAATCAGATGAGACTCTATATTTTTAAAGGTATAAAACTGCATGTTACCTCCCCTTATTGTCTGTAATCTTCTCCACATAATATCATTATATTACTGGTATCAGACCATTTTGCTTTTATTACACAGATTAGAAAACCAAGTGTATATATATTCATAACATTTTCATAGGTAAGTACTAGGCTAGCTGCCATTTTAGACCTGTAGACCATTTTAAGCCTAGCCCTGTTCCCTTAGTGAGAATTAAACCCTTTACCTATTGCCTGTGAGGTAAATACCTTGTATAATAATAAGTGAAAAGTCTATTGTACAATACCAAAAGCTAGAATGCGTCTTTTGTTCTGTTTAATTTTTTTTTGTCCTGCACTGAATTTTTGTATAAGATAGGATTATATGTTCATTCGCATTCTGGGTAAAGTCATTCACAGCCTAATTCATCTGACATGGCCACCCATGGTGAACAAGAATGAAGCTTACTAATGTGCTATGTGTAGTTCAATCACCTAGTCCTCATCTGCAGATTATTCTGAAAAAAAAAATAGAGTTCCTTGCCACTGGTTTCCTAAACATCAGCATTCAAGTTATTGTGATTTCTTGTGGTATGCCTGCCTTACCAAGCTAAATGAAGTCATACAGACATACCTTGAGAAAGAACAATCCTGCAGCCCATATCTCAAGCTTCATGGAAACAGACTAATGTGACTCCTTGGATTATAACACAAATCATTTTATAAAACAACTTTAATTGGATTGTGACTGTGATTGCACAATTTGATTTGACATCCCATACTCACACCGCATGGAAGTATTTCCCATTACACTGCTTTATTTATGTTAATACAGCCTCTAACTTGTCCGATATTGGTGTGCAAACACTAAATATCTGTCATTTTATTTCCTGTCCGTGCCACATTTTGAAGTCTTGGTTCTCACTATTGACTATTTTGTCTGTCTGCAAATCATTCCGCTTTCAAATGCTTTCTTGTAATCATTTTACAGGGTTTACTATCATGTGCCCGAATGGCAGTCAGTCGAGTGTGACATTGTTGAAAGGCAGTATTCCAACGGGCAGAATACCGAACCAGAAAACATCAACTACAGTACAGAGAATGGGTAATGTAGTTCGAGTATCTGAGTTCGGCATTCTGAGTGGAAATCATGGTTCAGTGAGGAAGAGGGAATTAACCCATTTCCTCACTGTAATGCAGTCTCAGAGTTGGTGTATATAATTTGCAGGGGGGGGTGCAGAAGGCTTTCCCACCTGCAGAATAGTGACAGAAATGTACAATTGACTGCAGAGTGTAACGGTACATTAAGATGCATAGCATGAGTGAGTGACATCACCTCTTGCTCTGTCGAATACATTGAACTATGGGTGTCAGTGTTTTCATTTTCACACTGACTGCTCTTTTTGATAGTACGGATTCGGCATTTAGAGTCGATATTGTGATCGGTCGACGATGCAGTTTCATAATTTCAATAGTAAACCATTTTACAGATTATGATCAGAATATTAATGAGATACAAAAGATGATTTATGGATTTCACAATAGGTAATGCAAATAGCTTAATGACTCACTTATATCTAGTATGAAAACATAAAATATATTTAAGTTAATTATACATTTAAAGTCCTCAATACCAAAAATAATACTGTGTCCTGTCCTAGCATACCACAGCAAAATCAGGATTCAGTAAAGCAGAACTCCACCAATGTTTCAACGCTTGCGCCTCAAATTTTTATTTCCAAAAGCAAAGCTCAAAAAAGTGCTATATATGTGAAAATCTTGTGATATGTCTTTCTGCTATATTTTCACCTGGACCTTACCGTGAAATTGTGGCAGCCACTGAGCAGGGGAGGAGGAAGTGAAGTTATGACTAAAGATTTTATTTATTTATTTATTTGCAGTTTGTTTACCAGGATAGTCCACTGGGCCTCAAGGAGCCAATTTTCAATGGAGTCCTGGGGAGAAAAGCTCCAGAAAAAAACGAATACATAGTACACAAAAAGTATATATCTTTAGTACACATTTCTAATAAACGAAGATCCAAGATAGTGTGGAAATCCAGGAAAAACTTTTGGCTAAAAAACAGGTTTATTGAACAGAATCTCAAAACGCACACCAAACAAACTGGCACAGGTGAAGATGAAATAAAACTTCACATCCAAAAATGTGAAGTTTTATTCCATCTTCACCTGTGCCAGTTTGTTTGGTGTGCGTTTTGAGATTCTGTTCAATAAACCTGTTTTTTAGCCAAAAGTTTTTCCTGGATTTCCACACTATCTTGGATTTTGGAGTTGAGTGGTGCTTTTTTCTTTTATTGGTTTGGCATTTCTAATAAACATTACAGTGGTGATAAAGAACAAATCAACACAATTTTGAATTACAAGAATTGCATCAGATTTTTTTTTTGTAGCATAAGGTAATTATTAATTGCTGGTCATATGCATCTCTAATGGTGGAGAAACTAAGGAGGCAGAGGTAGGCACACAAGTATTAAAATATAGGAAGAAAATGTAGTCAGGATTAAGTAGGATGGGAGCAAGAGCATTTCCACTGTGAAGTAAGGTGTGAGTGCAGTGAGGTTTTGAACAAGGAGTGACTACTAGTGGTGCGGATGGGAGAAGGGAGAGTGTTCCAAAGGCGAGCTAGAGAGAAGGAGATGAGGTGGTTCTCAGCTGGATGTGTGGGTTTGTGCAATTTAATAAGGTTTTGACAATTTGATCTCAGGAGTCAATCTGGTGTGTGCATTTCTAAGGTGTTTGCTAGGGAGGGGCAAAGAGATGGGTTGTGAATGAGTTTATGTGCTTGGATAAGTTGGGTATAAGTTAAGAAGTTAGGTAGCTCAAGCCAACCTAATTGGTGAAGGGAATTACAGTGGTGGGAAGAGGCTGTGTGACCTGCAGCAAACTTGGATATTTTGTTATAACGAGATGAGAGTTTTGATTTGAGGGAAGATTGTAGGTTGGTGAGGATAGTTGCTCCATATAGAAGGGAAGAGATAAGGTATGTATTGGCTAGTGTAATCTTGGTGGAGAGAGAGATAAAGTGACTGTTATGGTAAAGCATGCCTAGTTTTTGTGGGTCTTTTTGATGTTTACATGTAGATGCTTGTCAAATCTTAATTAGTCCTCAATGGTTATTCCTAGTAATTTTGCATTTCTAGGGGAGTATTATTTTTGCTATTAATTATGAAGGATTGTTTATTTATGGACGAGGTTTTGGAGGCATTGAATAGCATAAGTTTTGTTTTGGTTGCATTAAGGGTCAGATGGTTGTCTTACATCCACTGTTCAGTGAAAGAGAAAGTGGCTTGTGTAAGATTGTTGAGAGTTGTGATGGAAGGGGAGGAACAGATAATAATTGCAAGATTATATATTTTCTGATGAAGTCTCCTGCTTTCTTCCACTTGCTAAAGACATGCAGGTAGGTGAATTGACAATGTCCAAATTTTTCCTCAGTTTGTGTGAGTGTGGTGTTCATGTGAGTCTGCATGTATTCAGCAGTGGACAGAAATTGTTTCCAGAACTGGATCCTGCTTACACTAATTGTTTATCACAATAGACTGTACCTTCCCTTGAGTAACTCTGAGTTGCATAAAGCAAGTACAGAACTTCAATAAGTAGATGGGCAAAACTGGTTAGGGCAGTGATTTCAAATAAAAATTGTACTGATAAATTCTGTGTAACAGCTAAAAACTAGGTAAAAATTGTACAGAAATACATGTAAGTCTTTTTTTTTTTCGAATGTCAGATGTGTCAAGCATCACTCATGGTTGGTTAATAGAAGCTGTAAATAATAATCCAATTTACACCTCATTTTGAAGCAGAGGTTCAACATAAGAAAGTTATTTAGCAACTCCTGGAAGAACAATAAAATTGATGAAAAGATAGGTTTAGTAATGGGTTACTAATAAAATTCATAGACAAAGATATAGTAACAGTCTTTCATGAGCACTTACTAAACACTGATATAGAATTATGTTTATTAATTTACCAATGTATTTTAGAAAAAAATCATGGAAAATATGTAGTAACTCATAAACAATTCAGATTAGTGATATTGTATTCTACCAGCTTTGCAGTGGTCAAATGCAAAACTAATACCCATTAAATGAAATGCGCATTCATTAAATTTATTTATTGATTTAGGCTGATTTTTTTCTGCTGTTAGGCTGTTAGCTGTAATGGAGAGTACGCCTCCAGGAGCACCAGCATCCCAACCCCTATTCTGTTCTAGTCTATTGTTAGTTTAACCCCCCTTCATTTTATTGTATTATTCCAAAACCACTGACTCAATGAATACAGCTTTCAGTGTCCGTATAATTATTACTATCGATAATGCCATAAAATTGTGAGTGAAAAACAAGGTTAACCTGAAAAGAAAAGCAAGCATAACTACAGAACTAATAAGAGGGTTTGCATGATCCTATCTCGATAGATTACTGTAGAGCAGAATGAATTGTTGGCAATTTGCTATTCCACCTTAATTTTTTTTCTGCATTCTTCCAGACCAATTTAAAGTGGCTGATCGTTTTTTTGTGCTCTGTGTGCATACTGGAAACTTGCACTAGCCCACTCCATTCACCGTCGCTGCTCTTCAACTCACATTCCTACCCTACCCCCATTCCCACCCACCTCCACATCAATTACATTTATCCAATCCACACCACAACCTTCAAAAAGTTGAACCAATCACCACCCACCACACCACAGTTCTCCAACTAATCAATATTTCCCACCACATAACAGCTTAATTATAACTCAACCCCTTTCTATCTCCTCACCCTACTTCACAAAGCCTCATCTACAACCTATTCTCATAACCTTACTTCACATTTACACACTCACTCCTGCTCTATCCCTCCTTAAAACCTAATATACAAACATAATATTCATACACTTAATATCCATCCCACTATTACTAACTCCCTCAGCACACTCAACTCCCCCATCATCTTTTTAAAATCTTCTACCTTCCCATTAACCAACCGACTGAAAACTAACCTCACTAACTAAAACATAGCAGTCCACATCTACAACTCCACCAATGTTGAACTATTCCTATATAGATGCCTCCACCATACTGTACCTTCAGTAATACCACTTAAACAACCATTAGCACCCTCCAAACAATTCTCCCTAAGTACTAATAAAAAAACTAATCTCCAGTTATGTGGAGATGTACACCTCAGCTCTGGCCTTATTCTCAACCAACAAATTATAACCATCACAAACAATTCCCCCAAACCAACAATAAATCACAGTATACCTCTTCTATCCAACATGTCAAAAAGAATTCCAATATCCTCCTCATGAATATAAACCTTAGAAGTTTCTTAAACAAAATACATGACCTCCATGCTACCCTATCACTCTAGGCACCTGTCATTGCTATCCTAACTGAAACTTGGCTTAAACCACACATAAACAATAATGAAATCATTCCCCCATGGCTGCAATATTCTCTGACAAGACACGACAACAAAAGAAGGTGGAGGAGTAGCAATTATATATAAAGACACCCTTAACCTCAAAAAATTATAGGTAAACAACCTAGACATTTTCAACACAGAACTCCCAGCCTCGGGCATAAAAATCAATAATAAAAACATATAGACTTGCTAGATGTTTACATCCCACTTAACAACAACCCTTCCATAATTGAAAACCTATTCTCATGGGCTTCATCTTCATTTAGTTAGGAAACTATACTGAACAGCGATTTCAATTCTGATTGGCAAACCTACAGCTCAGATAAGCCCTCACACATATCAACCTACATGGTTTTACCCATCTGATACATTCTCCCACAAGAACAGACAAAACCAGCAACAGACAATCCACTCTCGACTGGACTCTGACTAATAGACCTTCACAAATTCACCTCTCAGGCTGTCTACCTGAAAGCCTAAATGACCACCTTATGATTTTCCTTCTAAGACATTGTCACTCGACCACAAATGCAACATCATACAAATAAATACGTACTGCAAACAATTTCTCCAAGAGCACATTTAAACAAAGAGTAAGTAGTCCCCATTAAAATCCCTCCCATTAGATGCAGCACTCGAGTACTTCAATAACAAATTTCTAGACATGATAATCAAATTTCTAGATGTTATAAATACACTAGCCCACATAAGACATATAAGAAAAAAAAATAAATTACTGCACATGGCTCTCTAAGGAATCCAAACAGTTACTGAAGCAAAGAGATAAACTCTGGCATCAACATACCAGCAATAAATCCAAAACGTCCCTAGATAACTACCACCATCTAAGAAATGTCTGTAAGAAACAAATCAGAGCTGATAAAAAATTGTACTAAACAAATATGCAGTCCAAGCATCAAAGCAACCCACAAAAATTCTGGGCCTCCATCAATCAGCTTATCCATTCAGACCCTACCCCTACTCCACCTCCAAACATCAAAAACTCAGATGAAAGCATAGCCTCCCACTTTAAGTCATTTTTCATAAACTCAGTCCTCACACTCTTAAAAAACAAAAAATGCCCACAACAACTCTCATACCCTACTATCACTGAATCACAAACCCCAGTCTCTCTTTAACCTATCCAAACAAGTAAAATAAAAGAACTCCTCAGCCAATTAAAATCCACAATACTTCCCACCAACAAACTTCCAAACAAATTCCTCACATTAGCAGCTGATTTCATCTGCTACCCAGTTTCAATACTGATCAATAGATATATTACTGAATAGTACATTCTTAAAATCTGGAAAACTTCCTACATAATTCCACTTTACAAAGGAGGCTCCTCTTTTGAACTATCTAACTACAGGCCAATATCTATTTTATCCCCTCTTTCTAAGATCTTAGAGAAGTGCATTCCCTCCCAAATAATGCAACACCTACTGTCTAATAAGCTCCTTTCTAATGCACAACACAGATTTAGACTGGGCCACTTCACCATCACTTCTTCTTCTTCTTCTTTCGGCTTTTTCCCAGTTAGGGGTAGCCACAGCAGATCACCTGTCCGCTCATGATTGGCAGTGGGGTTTTACAGTGCCAAGGTGTCAGCCCGGTGCCCAACCTTCCACAGAAGGCACACACAATTGCTCACACTCACACCTAGGGCCAATTTGGAGTGTCCAATCCACCTACAGCATGTCTTTGGGATGTGGGAGGAAACCCATTTCACCATCACTACTCTCCTCAAATTTACCAATACTGTTAACCAACTAAATAACAATGGCCAAATACTTGCCTCAGTCTTCCTAGACATGTCAAAGGCATTTGACACAGTCTTCCATGAACAACTCCTAAATGTGCTGACACCACTCAACATATCAAAACACACTCTCAACTGTTTCCAAAATTATTTATCGAACCACTATCAATCTGCTAAATGGCACAATGACCTCTCCTTCCACTTACCATTACTGTATGTGTTCCACAAGGCTCAATTCTTGGGCCTCTGCTCTTCACAGTTCTGACTAATAACCTGCACAAAGCTTCTAGCCTTGCTACTATTGTACAATATGCAGATGAATCCACTGTCATCTGCTCTGCACCTGCCCTAAAAAAAATTACATGAAAATACCCCCAAGTCTTTTACTGCCGAGTCCTTCTTAGAAAAATACCAGCTCATCCTAAATCCCAGCAAAACTAACTTATGCTGTTCCCTAATCAATGTCTCAAACCAAATCTCTCCCACCAGGACTTTACAATCACCTCATCCAATCACACTCTAATCAAACCCACCTCTGAAACCAAGCTATTAGGTATAATTCTAGATGAGAAGTTAAGATTTGACAAACACATATCTTACTCCATCAAAAAGGTCCACATTAAATTAGGTTCTCTTTACAGAATAAAGACATTCTTAACCATTTATTGCAGAAAAGCTATCACTAGGACCCATCTACTATCTTCCTTAGTCTATGCCTCCCCTATATTTACCAATATCAACAAATCAGACTTAAGCAAACTAGAATCATGTTACCACAACATAGCCAGATTTTCCACTAACCTGCCCCATTGAACCCAGCATTGTCTTCCTCTGAAACAACTCATATGGCTAGAGCTCCCTAACCTGCTAACCCTAAATCAACTTACCATAGCCCATTCCATAGTTCAAGTACCATATAAATGTCCATCTGTACAGAACACAGTTCAAATCCACCTCAATGGTATGACTCTATGATCCTCTGAAAAATTACTACTTGAAACTACTAAATCAAACAACAGCTTTGGAGACTCATTGTATTCTAACTATGTATCTAAATCCTGGAACCCCCCCCCCCCAAACATACTAAACACAGGAAACCCAGCACACTTCAAAAAATGACTAAAGTCCCACCTAAATGACAACTGGTTATGCTTCTGCTCCACACCTGGCTGAACCTATTTCATCCCTCCTCACCCCCCACCCTCTCTTCCCACTATCCACTTTCACTATATCTCTTTTGCCTACTGTAACTATGGGAATATAAGGATTATAAGTATAACAACATTAAGCAAAACAAAGTACAGTACCAAACAATCATTTCTGTAATACAGTGCCGCTGTATATTAAACCTTCCACTACAACACTGTAATCCCTAAAAATTGCTACTGTCTCAAATTATTTTTCCTTATTAAGTGTACTCTGTCTTTTACTAACTTGTACTGTGATAATATGTGTAGATTATGTGATTTTAATTTTATCTGACTGTTTCCTTAATGTTTAAAACACTTATTATTGCTTACTGTTTATTAATTACTGTTATGTTGTTTCTATGTGGAGCTTTTCTCTCTGGGCTTCCACTGAAAATAGGCAACTTGCCCAGTCAGACTTCCCCGTTAAACAAATGTTAAATAAATAAAATATTTACCTTTGTTGACTGGATTACCGCCACTAGGCTTGTGACCTCTTTTCAGGAGAGAACCAATGCAGTATTTATACTATGAGGGGAAATTTAGCCATGGCATCAGAGAATGTTTCGTAACTTTTTTGGTCTCTTAGCCAGATGCCCAAAGACTGGAAGGGGGTTTCATGGAGGAGACAGAGGGAGAGGATGACATTCATGGTAATGTTGGTGTGTCAATGAGACTGGATTTTTAGCAGAAAAGAAGGAGAATGAAAATGTCAGTATTGCTACTGGAAATTTTGCTGCAATATGCAGGTAGTAGAGTGTCTCATATTTATCTTAAAGAACTGCAGCAAGCCAGTTTGGAAACTGATGTATTAAGAAACATGATGGAGGAAGCAGAACCAGATGATGTTAGTGTGGTTGTGTGGTCAGACATTGTAGCTTGTGGTTTGTAGGTGAAAGAAGATTCTTTGAGTGATCAAGCTTTAGTTCAGGGGATTAATGAAAATATGACTGTAAAATTAAGCCAAGAAAGCAGGTCTGATGTTAAGAAATGACTAACCGTGACTAGTTATACAGAAATGGTGGCTAAAGGTACTATGCAAAGGGATGATAATGTTTTGCAAAGACCGAAACCCATCATAAGAATAGAAAAGCAGAATGGGGAATGTTTCAACAGGTATTTTGTTTGGAACAATATTATTAAGGCACTTATACAGATCTGTAATGAATCTTTTGCAGATGTGACTTTTGAGACTTATGAAAAAGCTAAAAGCTTTGTGATGTTATTTGAAAAAAATATTTTTGTGCACCCTATAATAAATATGTAGTACAAAGTTAAGAAACAAATGTTTACAAAAAAGTTAAGATTGCAATTTAGACCTGTTGTTATCGATGAAAAGGAAATTAAAGCTGTTTTTGCTATAACTAAATAGTTTGATGACAAGAAGTTGTGGAATGGAGCTTGAGATGTTTTAGTATGTTTGGAAAGTAAGAATATTCAAAGTATGCATTTACAGTACTGGAACCAATCTAAAACTTGTTTTCATTGTAGGAAATGGGATTATTTAATTGGTGAATATCCCAAAAGGCATTGTTTTCATTGTGGTAAGCGTGGGCTTTCTGTTATGAATTGTGAACATTTTTGTATGAAACATGGGAGCAAAGGTAATTTCTGGTTTGATTGTAAACTGATTGAGTTTGGGAAAAAATTAAGTTCAGAAGAAAATGTACGTGTTTCTAAAGTAAAAAAATACTAAGGAAAATAGATGTAGTTTTAGAAAAAAAAATGGAAGAAAATGGTGAGGTGTGGGTTGTTATAAAGGTACATAGGAAGGAGGCTCTGGAAAGGGGTGATAAAACTGCTGCAGAAAAAAATGCATCAAAAAAGCAAAGGAAAATTTAGGATTGTGTCTTTAAATGTACATAGTATTAATATTAATAGTGAAAAGTGTAGGTTGAATGCTTGTACACGGTCATGCAAGTGTAATCATGATGTTTGTTGCTTGGTAGATTTTAGATTGTTAAATATTAAACAAAGGAGGCAAGCTGAAACTGTTTTGGGGGAGATTATTGGAGTTTTGAAGAGAAAACTTGTTCTGGAAAAGCTGTGATGTTAAAGAACAAGGTTATGGATGTGGTAGATGTAACTGTTGTGAGACCTGGATGATGTGTTTTATGTTGATTTGGGGAAGGGATGTCAATTATGGAGAGTTGTGGTGTTATATACATGGCATGTAGTGAAAGACAAAGTGTGGAAGGTTAATGATATTTTTGATGCCTAATATACATATCACTGTGACAGGAGATTTTAGCTGCAATTTGAGAAAGAGTAAAGCAAAAAATGAAGAAAAATGTTCAGAACCATCCCAGATATATACCCACTTCTAAACGGTTCTATACAAGAAATGAGGAATCGACTGAACCTTCCCAAATTCTATATAGTAATTCTAAGGCAAATTAAAGAATTATGTTCCAGCTATCTACAAAACTGCAACATAACCAACAATGATTTATTAACTTGTAATTCCCTATGGAAGACCATCCTCACAACTAAAAAATATATCACTAATTCATATAAATTAATCAAAGTCATTAAATTCCAAAAAGACATACTTGTTTCGGACTTTTGGAAAAAGAATAATCCATCCATCGATAAATTTCAACTAATTCAAGCAATTAACTTAACAAATAAATCCATACCCCTTAAAAAAAACTGGCATTCACCCAACTCATGATTTATAACAATGCATATTTCACTCCTGCTATTTTACATAAATTTAACTCTAGGAAATCCCATCTTTGTCCACACTGTAATACTCTATTGGCTGATATACTCCATATATTCTGGAGCTGTAAGTGTGCATTTAAACTTTGGAACTCCCTTAAATTTCAATTACAAAAAATGGGCTATCAATCATCCACACACACCTGGGAATTTACTCTCTTACATATCATACCAAATAATATCTCTAAATGTCAAGCAATTACTATGATTAATCTTTTTCTCCTAATAAAACTCTATATAGCAACCAGTTGGCTTAACCTAACTAACATCTCCTGGGAGAATTTTTAGATTAATGGCAACCAAGCATCTCTTAGCCCAAAAGATTCTAATTGACAAAGGGAGCAAAAACATCAAACACAGGAAATTATGGGAACAAACCTTTAGTATTATTCTGGCCTAGCCCATTACAATATAGCAAAATTAACTACATATAAAAGGTTCCATATTAACCTATATCTATAGCCCATAAATCTTTTCTTACTTTTCTTCTCCCTCCTTTTTATAATGTATATTTTTAATCACAATAACTCTCACTGAACTATAACAATTTCTCTCTTGAGTATTGAAAGCATCTATGTATATAGTGTAAATAGTATTGTTTGATTGTTTTACTTATGACTGTACTACCAATAATGTATAATAACTTCTTTTTCTGAAATGGTGTTACCTCTACTTATTATACTATGTTTATTACCTTATATCACTGAAAATAATAAAGAATTTTTGGAAAAAAAAGTTCAGGATGGTAGGAAAATTATGAAGTTAAGTTGTTTATTTTTAAGAAATGGAAGAAAATATACATTAGGATAAGTAATATTGGAAGTGAGATTTATTGTTTTTGTTTTCTGAGGAATTGTAACCTGCGATGGTGGTGCTGCGGTAGCGTTGTCACCTCACAGTAAGACGCTGTCCAGTTCGATTCTCAGCTAGAGTGTCTTGTGCGTGGAGACATGCGTGAATGGGCGTATCTTCATTGAAGGTTGTGTGTCAGGCCTGGCAAGCCGGTATGTAAAAATCAACTGCCAATCATTAGCGGACCAGAGTTCCACTGTGGCGACCCCTAACCGGGAAAAGCTGAAAGACACAAACGTTTTCTGAGGAATTGTACTGTTTCTGTTTCACATCACTGTGCTATGATTTCTGAATTTTCAAATGTATAAAATTATATAAAAAAGGAAATGGAATAAAAAACTGTTTGGTGAAGTTAATAAGAAGAGCTAGTTTAAGAAGACGATGAATGTTTTTGGGATGATCATGTAAATTTGCATTATTTTCCTAGAGTATGAGTGAATGGTAGATTAGTTTTTAAGTGAAATATAGGATAGAGTATACAAGTTTTGAAAAAGGTTATGAAAAATTAAAATGAGAGATGTAAAAACTGATTGATGAATATAATGAAACTGAAGTGGAGACTGTAAAAGGGATACAGAAAATGTATCAGGAGAATGAGAGAAAGATTGGAGCAATGATTTATAAACAGAGACATATGTTACAAGGTAAAATGGAGATGCTTTCCCCATTTTGTTGGAAAAATATAGAAATATGATCATGGAAAATTTGAGTCAATTACAAATGAAGAGGTTAAATTGTGTACACTATTGATAATATTAAGGGTGAAGTAGAAAAGTATATGCAGGATTTGTTAAGTAAAAAGGTGGTAAAGGAAAGGATGATTTGGAATGTTAAAAAAGTAGCAGAAGAGGTAAGAAAGTGTTAAATGAACAAATAAAGATTGATCAACTAAATGAGGCTTTGAAAAGTATAAAGAAAATGCATCCTTTTGGACCAGATGGTATAGGATGTGAATTTTATGTATAAATGGAGTAACAACTGAAGTATTCTTTTCTTGGAGTTATGAATGAGTGGTTAGATTATGAGATTAGAGATGAAAAAATGTGTGAAGGAATTATGAAGATTATTTAAAAGAAATGAGAGAAATAGAAGATTAAAATTGGAAACATTTGATGCTAAATAATCCAGATTACAAGTTTTTATGAGAACATCTTAATGAAGGCTAAGTAAGGTGATGAATGAGATTATTGGGCAAGGTATATATGGGATAGAAGGTTTGTTTTTAATTGTTAAGAAGGTGGTTAATGGCATTAATGTAGGTAGAGAAGGAAGGGTTGTTGTATGTGATGTATAGAAGACCTGTGATACTATAAATCATAACAAAATGTTTTAAATATTCAAAGGTTATGAGCTGGGAGAAAATATTCTGAATGTGATAAATTCTGTTTCTAAATTTTCTTTTATGAAGGTTGAGGTGAATAGTTGGTTTAGAAATGTAATAAAAATAATAAGCATGGTAAATAGTAAATGGAATCTTGTTTGCAATTGTGATGAATTCTTTATTGATCAATGCTTGTGTTAGGTTGAAGGAAGGAATGTTTAGGATGTATACATATGTTGAGATTAATTTTCATATGTCTTATGCAGATGATTTGATAGTTATTGCAAAAGGAAAAGGGCAGATAAGAGAGGATATTGTAGAGGTTGAGTATTTTGAAGAATGTAGGGCTGATAAGTAAGAATAAGTATAAGGGTTTTGCAGATGGGAGAAAGGCTTCAGGGATATATTTTTTAAAAATAGTTTTCATTTATTAGGAACTGAGTTTGGAAGTATGGAAGTAATGGGGAAGCAATATTAAAGGCTGCTATTAGAGCTTCAGAGTATTATTAATAGGTGGAGGAAATTTGATTCATCTTTTTTTTTAAGATGCATTTACTTTATTTGGTTTATTTATGGGAAATAAGGGTATATCTACTGTTTTTGATGATTTTTTAAGGATCTAGAAAAGGAGCTATTGGAACTTTATTTAGATTTATTTGGGGTTCTGGGCTTAATCCAATTAAAAGGGAATATTATACTGTGAATATAAGAAAGATGGATTAGGATTAAAGAATTTGGTTGTATTTTTGACATCCTCTGAATGAGCAGTGGATTTTGCAATAAAATTAATGGAGAGCAGAAATACTGTGAGGGAAAACCTATGTTACAAAAGTACAAAGGAATATGGAAAGTGACTAAAAAATAAAATTATGAATGTTAATGAGAAACAGGATTGTGCAGCTGTTAAAATGAGATTTGAAATGGAATGAAAAAATGATAGAAAGATATTGTTTGATGGGAATTTGGTGAAGTTTTATTATTTTTGCATGGAAGGGAAAAATTATGTGATTAAATGCTATTTGAAGAAGATAAGCCAGATTTAAGCATGCACTAGAAGTAAAAGATTTTTGGTGGAGGCTGATGTAAAAATTAATGATTAAAGGTAAAATAAAATGTAAGCAGTAAGAAGACAGGTTATATAAGGCATATAATGTAAAGGAAACAATTGAACATGTACGTACTGAATGTGTAAGAATTTTGAGATCTATGTTATAATGAATTTCATAAGACATATTTAAGGAGACTGATATACCAATTATTGTGTTTGGGTATTTTTGAGATTTGATGAGAATATATTGGATAAATTATTGATTTGTTTCATGTGAAATATTTAGAATATGAAATGTAAGGAACTTTTGTATCATTAGATATGGGCTCATAGTATTTTTATGAATAAAATTAAAAAGTGGATATGGAAGAAAGGGAAGGTGGGTGTTTAATGTGGATGTTATGTGTTTAGAATTATGACTGAATGTTATTTGATTTGCTTGTGTTGTATATTTTGAAAAGCTAAAGTGTTTTTCTTTTTTATCTGAAATTGGATATGTAAATAGCTATAAATGAATAAAACCCATACACTTTTCAATAGGTGCTGTGGGATCTTTTGCATTCACCTGAGGTAGTAGTAACTCAAGCAGATGGAACTCAGTTTAACTTCTTATTCAAAAGATGACACTGACACAATCAGGAGTGCAATACCCATCTTATGATGTACTATAATGTCAGCAGTATACCTACCTGGTGTGGGAATAGAGCTCACAGCCATCTGTACCAATGTGAAAATTCTACCTATTGCACCACTGCTAAAGTTAAGAATAAGATCACTGCACTCAGGGTTTGCTCCTTTCCCCATATAACAGCATCTTTGGTGTTAATTATGATAAGTCTGATGGTGCAGAGGGCAAATCCTGTATATAGTGGGTGTGCGGTTATTACTCTGCTAGAAAAAAGTCTATCTCAACAAGAGAGTTGATAGCTTTGTTTTTAATCAACTCAGCTTTCAAGGAAATCAATTTTAATGAAAATGAGTGGTTGGATTCTGCTGTCAGTGTAGTTCAAAGATGGAATAAGACATTAGTGATTTTCATATTCTTGCTTTGTCCTGTAATGAGACACACAATGCAGTGTAACAGAAAGAGTCCCTGAGTATAAAACAAATTCATGTAAGTTTGGTAATGCCCCGACCATCTGGAGTATAATATGACCTGTGGCAGAGATGCTAATCAAACTCAGGTCTCCAGGGTCACAGTCAAGTTTTTATCCCTCAATGTCAATGGAACTGATTCCAAGAATTATTTTAGTGAACTAGGACATTTGCTCTCTGATGAATAACTACTGCTAGTGAATAATCCCCCAAAAGTTGACATTGTTGTTGAAGTTGATGGGTAATGTGTTACACGCTATATTAAACAAAACTACTACACTGCCTTTGATAATAGACCAGACGTGATCTTGCTATTAGTAAACAAAAGTTCCAGTCTTTCAACTTCTCAGATACAAAGAAATACTAGTCAGTTATATACTAAACCATACTGGTTAGTTACTGACATTACAGTAAGCACTGTAAAATTAGATTTTATATAAGACTCCCTTATATCCACTGGATCAATCCAACAGACTGGGTGAGTCATTATTTTTCACACCATAGCAAAAGGTAAGCAATACCTGTACTAGAAGACCTGAATGTTAACTAAAACATATGTATATTAGGTGAACTGACTGTAAACTCTCTAGGTAGCACAAAAACTAAACAAAGTAAAATACTTTCTCAGAATAACATAAAACGTTTAGTCACTCAGCCTATAAAAACATGCCAGGAATTTAACTCTTCTGTTCTGCTAACTTCCCTGAAAAAAAAATACTGATTTAAGAGTTCTGTTATCTTGTTCCTTTAAAACTGTAAAACGTATACCAGTTATTAAACACTTTAATTGCATGCACTAAATGGAAAAAAATGCTCTTCACATGGAGATGGAATCCATTAACTAGGAGCAAGTATACTTAGGCAGTAGCTGTACCATAGCTTCAGCCACATTTTATAATATACTTAATAAAATTCAAGATGAATGATTTCCCATAGACTATGTAGACAAACAGGATCCTTCAGCTCCTGGTTTATAAAGAAATCAGACAACAGTCAAGCCAAGGTGACCAGGCATGAAAAGTTTTTAAATCTGATCTTTTAAATAAAGTGTAAAAGAAAAACTGGAGCTCCAGACACATGGCTTAAAACTTTAATACACTTCAGTAAAAAAGTAAGCACTTTCATAGAAAACAAACCCGCTTATTCAGACCATATAAAAAGTTACACAAACCACTCATGCATATATAACAATTCAAAAAGACATTTTCCAATGAAAACAATGTTCCAATCTAAAAACACAGCCCAAAGGAGCAAGGAACTGGCCAGTGAAGATGTGCTGTATCAACACACCTCTTTATAAACATGAATATTAAAATAGTGACATGGAAAACTTATCAGAACTAATAGTATCGTGAACGAGGTACACACCTCTCTGACATTTAAATATTAATGTTCAAGGAGCTGAGACTTAAGAACTAGTTTCAAATGCATATGTTCATTCAGCCCTTTCCTTTCAAAAGAAGTATCCATTTTATTTCCTTCTTTTCAGTGATAATCTTAAGGTCCCCACCCATCAAACTTTCAGACACTAATTTTAATACAAGAAACTTAAAATTGTGACTGCTCCCATTCTCTATAACATGTTGAGCTAAGTTGTTGTCTTCTGATTACGTATGTCCCCCATGTATTCTAGAATCCTTTCCTTAAACATTCTATGTAGAAAGCTTCGCACATCTTGCATTTAGCATAATGTATTAAATTTTTGGTCTTACAATCGGCATAAAAATCAAAATTTCTTGCTTAATTTGTGAGTGTACCAGAGAGGTACAACTCCAAATATGTTGACAAGCCTTACATAGTCTACACTGAAATGTCCCACATCTATCTAATATATCAAAAGGAATTTGCTCAAAATTCTTATAACATAGCTGTCACTTCAGCTACAAATTATTTCTAAATGAAAACAGGGGGTTTATCATCTAAAACTCTCCTGAGATCCAAATTAATCAATAAAAGTGGCCAATATTTCTTAATAGCCACACAAGTAATGCTAATATTACTGAATAAGTAAGGAGAAGCCTATTTCTATTAGAACATTTACTCATCTATTTAGGTACCACAGATACTTCTTCAACTAGGTCTGAAAAATACAGTCTCCCCACCATATCTCAAACAAACCATGCCTCTGCTAGACTTTTGTCTACATTGCTTACAATATACTCCCATTCTATGAAATTCTTCTTCATGTTATTCAAAGCTACTTGCAACTCCACATTATCATTGTGGATTCGCTTGGCTCTTAAAAACTGTCCCTTAAGGACATTCTTAATCACATGACTGGGGTGCATACTGGTTTTATGTAATAAAGCATGTTTTCTGCATGGTTTTCTATAACTCCCTGTGTTTAATCTTTTACTTCATCAATTTTAATACACACATCTAAAAATTCTATAGATTTATCAGAAACATGCTATCTGAACTTCAGAAATGTCATGGTACCATGAAGGTAATTTAAAAAAACAGTCAATTCATCTAAACTGCCAGTCCATACAAAAAACACATCATCCACAAATCTCCTGTAAAAAGTGAAATACTGTGTGTAAGAGTTATTGTTGAAAACATGAACTTGCTCCCAGTGGGCTAAAACAAGGTTGGCGTAGCTATTGGCACAAGCTGTGCCCACAGATATGCCAACTCTTTGGAGAAAAAACTCACTGTGAAATATAAAAACATAGTTTTCTAAAATCAAATCAATCAAAATAGAAATCAAATTTATCTTCCCAACTGTAAAATCAGTGTTCTTACTTAAATATATCCTCACATTCTCTACACCTAAATCATTAGGAATAACAGTGAACAAAGACATCTCATCAAGTGTCATTAAATACACATCAGTATCCCTAGGATATGAGTAATACCCTTGGTAGAAATCATTCAAAAATGCTTAGTGTCTTTAAGCATATTATCAGTATTGTCCAATACTTTCCTTAAATTATTTTTCAACAAAAATTGAAAGTGTCTCTGTAACCCATCCACTGTTTGGCACAACTGGATGCGTGGTTGGTTTATGGATATCATTGTAGACCTTAGGAAGTCCATATAAAATTGGGATCACAGGATGTTCCACTGTAAAATATTCAAACAATCCTTGTTCAATTGAGCCACCTATCAACAAACCATATATTAAAAATGTACTCTATCAATAACACTTGTAACCAAACCCGTGTTAATTTGCAGATACATAACACTGTCCGACAACATTTCAAACATGCTGTTTAAATAAAATTCCTTGTCCATCACAACCACTTACCTAGGACAAGGTAGGGAGCTGAACATAGCTCATACAAAGCTTTTTGTTACTCTGAAGTCAAATTATAATAAGAATGTTTCTATCCAACTGTTAAATGCTCTTGAATCTCATTCTCACACAACCCTATAAAAGCCTCCAATTGAGAATGCTTCACAGGATTAAAAGTACTGTGTTTCCTAAAAATATCAAAGTCATCATCTTCTGATTGTGGATACAGTAAGAAAAGAGAGAGACATTTTGTGCAAAAAATCTCAAGGCTACCAGTATATCAGGCAAGTCAGAAGACCTACTAGGGATAAAATTCAAGCCTTTGTTCAAAACCAAAATCTGTTCATCAGTCAGTTCAAAGGAAGAAATATTAAAAACTAACCACTTGATTTTGTAGCATGTTGCAAGTTACCATCCCCAATGTTCTCCCTGGATGGTCGAGCCACTGCACATACCCCTTCCTTGCTCGACTATTGGAGCATCCTCTCTTGTAGTTCCTGTCTATGGGTAAAGGGGCTGGAAGTAAAAAAAGAGGCAGTGACTATATTACTTAATGAAGCAGAAGTAGATGGAGTCAAGGAGCAGAGTCTCTAATGGTATTACAATTGCTTGAATTCATAGTTGCTTGAGTAGAGGGTTCCTCTGTTTGTACAATAGCAATGTTAACGTTGCTTACATTGGCATGACCCATACTATCCATGGACCAAGAGAAAACATTTCCACTCTTGAAAAATTGTAAATCATGCTGATGTCACTAAAATTAAGAAACTTCAATGGGATTTAAGACACGATGGTGACTTTGACTTGGGCACACTATTGTTCACCATATTTCTTAATAACCTGCTTTTGGATCTATCCACTATGTGCACTATATGCACTAACGGCATTATTGTACTAACTTTATGCCTATCACATAGTGCTCTATAAAAGAATTCAAAAATTGGTTTCATTGTACTCTGGAAATAAATTATTAATTATAAACCAATCATTAATAGTAAGAAGTCTATCTCAGTGGTATTTGGAACTGCTGGAAAATGTTTCTACTAACAAATCATTGCAAAAAAAATAAAATAAAAAAACACATAATGTCTGAAAATTCTGTACCTAGCACATGCATACAACAGTATTAAATACTCATCTTGGTAGCTCTTTTATTCCTCCCAGCCATTATTTACTGGATTAGTACACCCCAGTGCTCCCCTGAGCCTGTCTATGTCTGTTTATATACGGTGGCATTTTGTGGCACATACTGTACATCAGTGACACTGAATTAATCATTGCTAATCGTCACTCCCTGCTCTGTATTTCGCAGCTGTGGCTGATTATTTAATGCCATTCTGTACTATTCGCTTGCTGATTGTTTGCTGCTCTACGGTATGGTAGTCTTGCTGATTGTATCACACACCTTGCTATATTAGTTCTACTATTCTACACTGCATTTATTACTGTTACATTAACACCTGGTGTCGATGTCTCAAGTGCTATGTTGTGGCTTCAGTTCCTAGTCTGCTAATGTCTCTTGTAATATTTTGCCTATTGTATTATATAGCATATAGAGTCTTGTGGCCTTTTGTCTGTTGTATTATCACCACAGGATGTACTATAGGCCGTTATATCTACAACTTCTGTATTACTTTGCCAAGCAATCTGCACTTGCTTTTCAATTGTACACTAATAAATTGCAGCTGCATTGATCACTGCACTGTAATATTCCTGCCTGCCTCTCTGGCACTTTTATACTATTACTTTATTAAACATAATTTGGTTTATCATGCTGCAGCATTCTTGCTTGCTGTTCACTTAATCCTTATAATACTGAATTGCACTATGTTGCACTGTGCTGAACTGCACTGGGTTGAAGTCTGTTAAGCTTTATTGAATACAACTATATTGCATAATATTGTTATACTGTATTGTGCTATTTTATACAGAGTTGCACTATTTTGCTCTGCCTTATAACTGATTTTACTGACCCCTTACATATCATGCAGTATTATGTTATATTATACATTTTTGTACTCTTTTTGCATGGTTTGGATTGGGTCAGTGTCCCTTTATATGTCAAATAATTACCCTTTCCACCTATGTTGATCAACAGACATCAAATTTCATAACGGCACATAACCTATGCCATCTGGTGCCTGTGTTCTGTCTGTGCTCCATCTGTTGCCAGCCTTCTAGTACTAGGCACATTGAGATAATGTACAAACTGCCACATGCTTATTGACCTTGGAATGTCTTCCAGTGTCTGGTAAATGTTACTGATGTGTTGCTTAAGATTAGGAGCTTAAATTTTAAAATGTTGTCTTGTGTCTTCCCTAACTCCAAATGTGTGAATATTTGTCCTGTCACTGAAACATTGCTCTAGAATAGTGATAGCACTCCCTCCTTTCCTCGGCTGTTCTTCCTAGCATGTGTTTAGGCCTAAAAGTTTTAATGGCAACAGCAGTGGTGGTGACATTTGCCTTTATTGAAAACACCAAATCATCTGGATAATGATCTCAAATGCCTTCATATCCTAATATCATTAAGCGATACCTCATACGACTCCCTGTCAAATATAGTACCTTGCCCTTGCCACTCATAAATCATGAAATATATTTTAATAAATTAGAGTCACAACACTTCCTTGACTGTATCACTGTAAACTCCTTTGATCATACAGCATCATCCCCTAGTAGATGGGCAAACATAACTGATATTGACTTCACAAACACAATGTGTCTAATGTCACTCCTTCAATAGTCAATGAAGTTCACCACACTGCCTTATTCATCATATAGCTCTGTGCAAATCAGCAACCAAATAATTTTTTAGAGAGCTCTCAAAGAATAATTTCCTTATGCTTGATAATGATTTGAGACAGTTCTAAAGTCTCCCATCACTGTATGTGGTCATGACAAATACCTCTGCATATGCCAAGACTTTATATTAGCATTTCAACTTTTGCATCAAAACGCATGCTCCTATTTGCCTAATTCAAGTTTAGAAATCAATCCCCAGTGGAATTCAACTATAAAAGCAACCATCTGGAAAAAGTATACTGTATATGTTATACAATGGATGAACAGTATCGCACCAACAAAAACAATAACCAGAATCTGAGTAATAGATGCAATATACTGACACACAACAGAAGTTAGAGATAGAATCACTGTTTAATAAAAAGTCAGCACCTTCCTTTCTTATTAAACAATGATTTCATATGACCTATAAAAAACTCTAAAATATAAGGAAAAAAGCAAAAGCTCTAAAATAGCAATACAACAAAAATTCAGAGACTTGTAATCCATTTCAAAAGGGTTGATATAAAACTCAAGAGCCAGATCAAATACATCAGAGCTAATTCTGAACTAAAAATGCAGTGTCAGCAGAGGATAACCACAAGATGTCATTTAATTATGTAAAGACCAACAGAAATCATACTCAGCATTGTACCTTCATTGTCTCTAGTGGCATTACATGCTCAAATCCTAATGGTATAGCTAACATCTCTGCAGATAAATTCAATTCTAATTTCTCTCCCATCACCTATAAACTTCCCATTTCAAAGATTGCACCCCAGTCTCTAAGATCAGGATCACCAGTTCATTGGGTTTATGTTATATACTGGGGGTGTTTACTGGTGAATGCAAATCACCCCTTATCAGACCTCCATCCTAAATGATCCACCCAAAGCCTCAATACTGGGTAAGTACTAGAAGCCTGAAGCCTGGGAAACAGCCATAGTAGTTCTCTACACAAGGAAGGCCCCACCACAAACCCTTGCAACTGTGGACCTATCTCTCTCAGCAACATTAATTGCAAGGTGACTGAGTGCATCTTCATGGACCTTATAAACAGAGCCATAGATTCATAAGGAGCCTACAATGTCTAGACCCATACCAATTTTATTTTGTAAAAGCTATTTCATGCCTATTAAACCTAGATGTGTTTTTTAAAGAGTTACAGAAGCACTAAATAAGGGCAACTCTGTGCACAGCTTACCTCAATTTAACTAAGGAGTCTGACACTATACCTCACTTTGGTATAATTGATAAACTAGTCAAACTCAATATTTATTCTTATATAACCCACTGTAATGCCAAATGGCTCACTAATAGACACATCTCTATTAGAATCAGTGTTACACCATCGTCCATGAAATTTGTTTCCAATAGTCTACCCCAGGGCTGTGTTTTTGGATTGCTTATATTTAATTTCTACCTCCTTGATGTCAAATCTGACAATAAATGCCTTTCTCTGACCAGGTTCACAGATGATTGCAAGCCTGGAGCTAGCATCAACTCTCCTGAAGAAAATCATGACCTCCATGTGAGCTAACTCAGGAAAACCTCATGTTGTCAGGATTGTGGTTTAATGTTAAATGTCAATAAATTTAACATTGTACCATTTGTGCAACAGGAACTCTTGCATGCCTGTCACATAAGTGGCACCACGATTAAAACAGACACTGTCATTAGAGACCTTGGCACTTTCATGGATATCAAACTCTCCTTTGACTACCACTTATCTGCTATCATTTGGAAAACCTTCTGCCTCACCCAAATAATTACTAAGGGCATCTCTTCTCAGTCCAAAAAGGTCATTATTCCTCTTCCTCATCAGGATCATTCTAGAATATGGTGTGCATTTTCGTATACACCCATCTAAATACTAATGCAATTTGTAAACCCTGAGCAGTTGTTCGCTAAGACAATTTCAGGTGCAACTCTGTCTCCTTGAGTTCTCTATGAGGTGATCTGTGTCTAGCCTATAAAGCTGTAAATGGCATATTCTTGCTTGAAGTGCTCCATATCAACAAAACACCTACTACCACTTATCTGCTATCATTTGGAAAACCTTCTGCCTCACCCAAATAATTACTAAGGGCATCTCTTCTCAGTCCAAAAAGGTCATTATTCCTCTTCCTCATCAGGATCATTCTAGAATATGGTGTGCATTTTCGTATACACCCATCTAAATACTAATGCAATTTGTAAACCCTGAGCAGTTGTTCGCTAAGACAATTTCAGGTAAGAGCTCCTGTGTTACCCAGAGCAACTCTGTCTCCTTGAGTTCTCTATGAGGTGATCTGTGTCTAGCCTATAAAGCTGTAAATGGCATATTCTTGCTTGAAGTGCTCCATATCAACAAAACAGGTACGAAGACAAATACAAGATCAAAGGACATATATCTATATTGCAACATCAATAGGACTAGAAGTCATAACAGATATCTCACCTAAAGAATTCCCCACCTCTGGAACAAGCTCACACTTTCTGTAAAGCAGAGCACCTCCATGACTATCTTAAAATCTAAATTAGATAAATTGATGGGAAAGTGCAAATTTACCACGGGCCTAGTTGTATATACAACTGTTTAGCTGTACTTATGGAACTGCAATAGCTAGACTTCCATAGATTTTTCCATAGATCTATTCCCTGGTAGCAAACTATGAATCTATATACATCATAGGCCTTCTAGGTTCTCCAGTGCTTTCAATAATGCAACAAAACTACACTGAAATTACCTTTGCTGCTCATAGTGACGAGATTATTGATAAAATTCCAAAACAGCTAAACTTTGATGTTAATTAAGCATGCATATCCTTAAACTTTAGCATTGAATAAAAATAAATTTTCTTAACTTTTCCCATAATGCTCACACTCTACAAACTGTGTTAAAAAATGTCACTTTATAACTCTGTCTGAATCAAAAGAACACCATTGTCTTACCCAGGAAAACTCAACTACTTAGATATTACTGCATTAATAACAGCTAAGAATATAACTCATGCTACTATAACTTAACTTCATACTTTTACTGGGATCTACAGCATACTATAAGGCCACTGGCATTTTCACAAGACTTTCCTACATGTGCATAAACATAGTAACTTTGCACACAGATCTTCATTATCCATCCGTGTCCACATATTTGTTCTGCATTGTAAGCAACTGTTTAAACTGAAATGTATAAAAATGTATACACTGGGAGTACCTTTACTTAATGGCTCAAGCCTTGCCTGAAATGGTTCTTTGCTCTGTCCAGCTACCTGATTAATAAAGTTAAATACATTTGTAGAATATAGGGTATATAGCATATATACATGTATTTAATATCTGGGGGGGGGGTTAATAAAGCCTACATGGTCTTTTTTACTGTGAAGGCATCATGCCATTCTGCTCACATGAAAGCAAGCAGATTTGCGATCTAGTAAGCACTGCTGGGTGGCGTGCATGCAAATGCCAACATGGGACATTCCGTGGCATGCAAGTCACCTCATAAGCAGGTGAATCTCTGTTTGGGATCCTGAAAATACAAAAGAATATTACGGATCCCCCTTTAAGGCCCATTGTTGATGCTCATAGGAGCAAAACTTATTTTATTGCTAAATTTTTAGATTTTTTTGTTGAAAGGAACTATGGCTAAATTATCCTACATTAGTAAAGATTCATGGCACTTATTAAGTCAGATAAACATGGTTGGTTTTTAGAATCACATGATTTTTGTCACCATAGATGTAGCCAACCTGTTTTCTGTTATTTGTCATAGTTTGGGACTCCAATGGTTGAATGACCAGTTAATATCAATGGATGATTTAGATCAAGATAAGATCAATATGATAGTGACCCTCATGGAAATGGTGTTGAAAAACAAATTCTTATATTTTGACAACAAATATTACCAGCAGTTTGAAGGGGTTACTATGGGGGGAAGCGTGTGCCCCCATTTTTGCCAACTTGGTCATTTTCATTCTATGTAGTGATTCTGAAGCCAAACTGGAAAGATGTTTAAGTTATTTGAATAATACCACTGAATTTTTAAAATTCACGTACAGGTTTGACATCACATTTCATATTTAGATATTAAGCTTATGAAGGATTTGGGTGAAGCTTGGTTTATGTCCACTATTTTTAGGAAAAGGACTTTTTCCAACAGTTATTTACATTATAATAGTTGGCACCCTGGCTATCAGAAAAACGGCCATTGTGAAAAGTCAGATGGTACAGCTAGTTCAAATTATTTCTGATGATGCCACATTTTTAACTGAGTGTGAAGTTGTGGTAGATATGTTTATACAAGGAGGTTATCCTTTGGTTATATTACAGGAAATTAAAGATGAAGTGGTCACAAAAAGATCCAATGGATTTTACAGTCCCATTTCAGCAAATAGGCTGAGGGCAGATGTTGTGACCATGCCATCCACTTCTGATAACTCTAGGTTTAACAAGGCCAAATTGTTCATTACAATGTTCATTACAACAAGCTATATCAGAATGTATTCATTGCTACTGGAATATTTTTTAATCTGATGTTTCCATCATGGAGAAATTAGGGGACAAGCCATGTATAGTTTATAAGAAAAATCAATCTTTCAAGAACTTATTTGAATGTTCTTATAAGACAGATCTTATTTTTAAGAAAAAGGGAATGTTCAAATGTGGTCATTATAACCAGTATAAACATATTAAAACTTGTTAAGAATTTTTAGAAAAAAGAGGTGAAGTTTAGAGTGAATTGTCATTTTTCTTGTGAGTCAAGCTGTGTGGTTTATCTGGCTTGTTGTCATCAATGTCTGGCATTTTATGTAGGAATGACTAATAGAAAGCTAAGGAACAGAATTCATGAACATTTGGCTGACATTAAGAATGGCAAGAAAACCAATGCATTGTATAGACACATTGGTACTAGCATGGACCACAGTTTTCAATTCATTGTGTTAGACCAAATTATTGTAGACCCCCCCCCCCCACCGGAGATATGTTGTGGATGAGCATTTAGCAATGAGTGAGTTAAAGTGGCAAATAAGATTGGATGCCACATGCTTCTCTGGGTTGAATGATTTTACATATATTTCTTCTGTCCTAAGGTTGAAATTCCAAACAGGTTAATGGGTTTAATTAAGCTGGGTCATGTGACAAATGATTACTATTTAATGGGTTGGTTTTGAGGAAGATTTTAGTTCTGAAGAAGTTCTGCGATAATAGTTGGAATGAAAGTGCTTAAAAAGAAAATGTTATTGTTTTATTATTTTAATAAAGTTTTGGTGAGTAACCTTCTGGTCCCAGCTGGTTGTGTCACACCACAGGAATTTTGTGTTTCTTTAATGTTTGTGGATTTTCCTGTTGGTCGTGGTTGATTTAGTATGTCTTCATCTTTTGGTGGACCAACCAACAGGGTGGATTTTACCCAGCAAGATCCCGCTTGCCTAATTGTTGACCTTATTTTACTTGTACAACAGTTAAGTCAGTTGTTTGGAATTTCAGTCTGTTGTAATCAACACAGTGTGGCAGACAATTTCTCTTTGACGAATAAAAGTCTAGGTTTGCATAAACCCAGCCTTCACTGGCTAATATTAGTAACAATGAGAGCCAGCTAATTGATTTTACTCAATGGAAATCTAACAGTTTTGAATTTCTGGTTCAGCAGAGAGGGAATGACAATGTGAACAATTTGAGTCTAACAACGGAGAGTCTTAGAGACCAACTGCACATTTCTGAGATAAACTTTTTAGATTTAAGAAGTTACAATTGGACAACTCGTATTTATTAAAAAAATATTCAGACCAATTAAGTCCCTAAAGGTTTGTGTTTTTTGTGATTTCTGAACAGGGTATCTCACAGTTCAGATTATCACAATGAGTTGTTAATAGGTTTTTGACAGGGCTGGATAAGAACTAATGAAAGTCATGGTGAAATACAAGGATATAGAACTGGACCGACCATCTAAGGATATAGACTTGCTCAATAATTTGATCAAATCTAATTTATTATTTGATCAATATAAAATCAGCAAATATTTGTCAGCTTAAAAAATTCAGAAGAGATGAGTAAAGTTATCATAAAGGTCATGCCTATCCTAGACCTTCAGGCAACAGTAGGTTTTCCCCTTCTTATGCTTCCATCAGTGATATCAATGCAGTTCCAATTGGTTCAACCAATCAAGCTGATCAGGAGCAGTCCCTTTAGGAATGAGATGATCGGAGAGATTGAGAGGCAAATATCATTATCTGATAGAAGGAAGGTCTAGTTCCAGCGAGACATCAAGGTTTCAGCAATTTGGTGCGAGACCTGAAACATCTTCCAAGAGGAACTGGCAGAAGAATGCTTCCTAGATATTTCAGGTGGTTTTGTTGGGAATAGGAATAAATTGAAAATGACTGCCAACTCTTCTAATGATTTTAATCTGTACAACTATTCAGACAAAGTTATGACTTTAGAACATGCTGATGTATTTTTCAAGGGGTTACCTTTTGTTCCTATAAGATGGGCAAATTTAAAAAGTACCTTGATAAGACTATTTACACATAAATTAAACTTGGAATTGTGTTTTTGAGCAGTATCAGTGGGTCCAGTAATATAGACTGTTCCAGAGCTAGTTGCTTCAAGCCCCCAATGACCACTAACATTTTAATGTTTGAACATTTGTATGAATTAAAAATCAGACAAATAATAGAGCATCTTACTGTAAATAAATTTCATAATATGTCAGAGCAGGAAACCATTGCTTTTAAAGATATTTGTAGTGATAGCTCAGTGCGTGTTATGAAGCTAGACTAAGGCGGAAGCCTTGTTGTTATGAATGTAGTTGATTACAGGGACAAAATGAATACTGTGCTTAGTGAAAATTGTTACAAGGAGTCCAGGCATGAGATTTTCAGAGCCTTTCATAAACTTGATGTTGAGTTAAAAGACATGCTCCTTCAAGGTCAACTGTCATTGAAAGAACTAGAATTTATGATCAATTCTAAGCCATTTATTGCTGGTCTGTTTGGGATCCCAAAAATACATAAGAATATTATGGATCCCCCTTTAAGGCCAATTGTTGATGCTCATAGGAGCAAAACGTATTTTATTGCTAAGTTTTTAGATTATTTGTCGAAGAACTATGGCTAAATTATCCTACATTAGTAAAGCTTCCTGGCATTTTTTAAGTCAGATAAATATGGTTGGTTTCCAGAGTAATGTGATTTTTCTCACCATAGATGTAATCAACCTGTTTTCTGTTATTCTCCGTAGTTTAGGACTCCAGTGGTTAAATGGCCAGTTACTATCAATGAGCGATTTAGATCAAGATAAGATCAATATGACAGTAACCATCATGGAAATGGTGTTGAAAAACAATTTCTTATATTTTGACAGCAAGGTTTACCAACAGGTTGAAGGGTTTGCTATAGGGGCAGCGTGTGCCCTGTTTTTGCCAACTTGGTCATGGCCTTTTGGGAGCAACAGTTTATATTAAATAGTTCATATAAGGAATCCTGGTTGATAAACACGTTACCTGGATGACATTTCATTCTATGGAATGATTCTAAAGCCAAACTGGAAAGATTTTTAAATTATTTGAATAATACCACATACACGTTTGACTGATCACATTTCATATTTAGATATTCAGCTTATGAAGGCTTTGGGAGAAGCTCGGTTTATGTCCACTACTTTTAGGAAAAATAATTTTTCCAACAGTTATTTACATTATTTACATTATAAAAGTTGGCACCCTGGCCATGAGAAAATGGGCATTGTGAAAGGTCAGATGGTACGGCTAGCACGAATTATTTCTGATGATGCTACTTTTTTAACTGAGTGTGAAGTTGTGGTAGATATGTTTACACAAAGAGGTTATCCTTTGGTTATGTTACAGGAAATTAAAGATGAAGTGGTCACAAAAATATCCAATGGGTTTCACAGTCCCATTTCAACAAATAGGCTGAGGGCAAATGTTGTGACCATGCCATCCACTTCTGATAACTCTAGGTTTAACAAGGCCCAGTTGATAATTACAGCCTTTTCAGCTGATAGCAGAGGTATATCGGAATGTATTCCTTGCTACTGGAATATTTTTAAATCTGATGTTTCCATCATGGAGGAATTAGGGGAAAAGCCATGTATAGTTTATAAGAAAAATCAATCTTTCATAAATTTATTTGAACGTTCTTGTAAGACAGCTCTTGTTTTTTAGAAGACTAGACTGTTCAAATGTTGTCATTGTAATAAATATAAATATATTAAAACTTGTAAAGAATTTTTTGTAAAAGAAGTGAAGTTTAGAGTGAATGGCCATTTTTATTGTGAGTCATGCCATGTGGTTTATCTGGCTTGTTGTTATCAATGTCTGGCATTTTATGTAGGAATGAAAAATAGAAAGCTAAGGAACAGAAGTTTATGAACATTTGGCTGACATTAAGAATAGCAAGAAAACTAATGCATTGTATAGAGACATTGGTATTAACACGGACCATAATTTTTAATTCATTGTGTTAGACCAAATTATTGTAGACCCCCCCCCCCCGGGGATATGTTGTGGAAGAGCCTTTAGCATTGAGCGAGTTAAAGTGGCAAATAAGATTGGATGACACATGCTTCCCTGGGTTGAATGATTCTACACCTATTTCTTCTGTCCTAGGGTTGAAATTCCTAACAGGTTAATGGGTATAATTAAGCTGGGTCATGTGACACAGGATTACTATTTAATGGTTTGGTTTTGAGGAAAGTTTTAATTCTGAACAGGTTCTGTGACAATAGTTGGAAGGAAAGTGCTTAACAAGAACAGTTTATTGTTTTATTATTTTAATAAAGTTTCAGTCTGGTCCCGGGTTGTTGTGTCATACCACATGAATTTTGTGTTTCTTCAAAGTTTGTGGATTTTCCTGGTGGTCATGGTTGATTTAGTACCTTTACCTAATGGCTCGAGCCTTGCCTGAAATGGTTCTTTGCTCCGTCCACCTACCTGATTAATAAAGTTAAATAAATAAAATGTATAAATAAATTTGTAGAATATAGGGTATATGGCATATATATATATATATATATATATATATATATATATATATGTATATATATATATATATATATATACACACATGTATTTAATATCTGAAGGGGAATTTAATAAAGCCCATGTGGTCTTTTTTATCATGTAGATATTGTGCCACTCTGCTTACATGAAAGTAAACTAAGCAGGTTTGCTATCCAGTAAGCACTGCTGGGTGGCTCACATGCACGCACTAACAAAGGAAGGTCTGTGGCATGCAAATCCCCTCATAAGCAGATGAATCTCATGCAAATGAGGCAGGTAGAGTGATGCAGTAAGCAGATAGGCAGCTCTGCAGGCCTCGTGTCAGTGTCCATAGTGTACATGGAAAAATTCCTTGTACAGGAATGTAGACAGACAAAAGGGGCTGTAAAATGTAGATAGATGGACAGAAATGGCATACTGCACACAGATATGAGTGAAAATATCCTCTGTATGTCTCAAAAATTACAGAATATATGTTAATATTATTATTTTTTTTAATAATCTGGGCATGTTTGTGCGGCAAACCGCAGTGCGCAAGCATGCCTTAAAATAAAAATTAAAAAGCTGAGGTGCTAGAGCGGTTACTTGTGAAGCAGTTTAAAAATTTGAACCTTTTATTAAATTGTTTTTTGGAGTCTTACTGACTTGTTTTGTGTGGTGGTCAGTAGTTTTGACCGTTGCCAATCAAGCAGGCAGCACCTATAGCAGAGCACTATAAGGTATGCATACACCTTACAATCTGATTCTTCCCCTATACTCTGCACCATTAGAGTACAGACTTGGGAATTTTAACTGAAAGAATGCTACGGGCTACTGCATGTCTGCTACATCTGTATGTGCTAGATGCTGAATTCATTGCTGCTGCTGCTGCTGATGCCAATAGGCCTAGGCATAGAAGGGGAAGAGTGCTCAGTGCCAGGGAACCTTCCAGGAGCTACATGAGCTGGAGATTGTAGAGCACTACAGGGTGGACAGGGACATACTACAAGAACTCACTGAGCTCTGCCACCCTCAACTCAGACACAGAGCCAATGGAGGGGAACCCATCTCAGTGGAAACAAAGGTATGTGTGGCCCTTAGGGTAATAGCCACAGGTATCTTCCAAAGACCAACTGGGGATATGATGGGGGTCTCACAGGCATCAGCATCCAGGGTACTCCACCAATTTCTGGATGCCATGCTACCACATGCCAGTGAGAACATTTATTTTCCCTTCACCCTTGAGGTGAGGGCCAGCAATATGCAACACTTCTACTGTATAGCACACTACCCTGAGGTACTGGGTGCCATAGACTGCACTCATGTACACATCAAGGCACCATCTGGTGAGAAGGGTAGAATCTAGGTCACCACAGCCACACTCACAGAAGAAGCCCCCTGATAATGTCCCTGTAGGCAGATGCAGGTGTGCCCATTATGCCCTGGCATTGGCTAAGAGATGATGCATAGCACATTCACTGACAACCTAGGGTCCTAGGGACTGACATCTTACTCCTACCCACATGCATATATTAAAATAGTTGATGCAAAGCAACCCATATAGCCTGTACTTATCCATGTATTGACTGTGTACTGCTTGCATTACACAGAGTCATCACTGAAATACAGGTTTGTCACCTGCTGCATTCGCAAAGTAAGTATCTACCCTACACACTAATTATAAAGATTACTATAATATGGTATTGTATGTATGGAGCTGCTGCTGTTATGCAAGGAAATATAGTGGGATATTTGGACAGATGTAACATCCACATGGGTCTACATATACCCAGTCCAATAGTATGTGTTCCTTAATATTCACTAGGCTTCATGGTTGGAATATTCATGACATCAGGCAAGGTAGATGCTAAACAGTGGCCACACATGATATGTGGACAGCTGTCTACCCAAGCTGATCATGTGCTGCTGTTGCCCCACTCCCAACACAGCAGTGTACTTATATAACTGCTTTAACAGAAAATCAGCTATGGTATATCAGTGGACCAGGCAATCTCACAGCTCTAACATAGATATCACTCACACATTGTATGTCTCTTGTGATGCAGGGTAGCAATGTACATATTTATGCTGTTGACTGTGTGATGAATGACTCCTCTCTGTCTGGCGACCTGTGTGGTTCAGTGGACTAGGGAAGCTAGCATGGGTGATGGTGCTGATGGTTTGTAGCTAGAATTACTCACATCTTTTGCATGTGAGGTAATACTATGTTGATTTGTTTTACAAACTGTCATACCTCTTAGCGCAAAAAATCTGGACAAAGCCAGAAAGATTGGGGGAGGGGCCCAAACATAGGGACAGATTTTAAATATTGTTCCCATAAACCTAGAAAGTTGCTGGAATTAAAGGCGTTACATTATTACATACTTTCTGAAGGATATAAAGTCTGAAACACAAATGTTTGTATTTAGTATAATGTAATGTCATCAATATTTAATAATTCACCAGAAGACCACAAATGCATGAGGGACAGATCAAATATATGAGGCAACCCTCAGGATATTCTGTGAACATCAGGACAGTTGAGAGGTATGCAGACTGTCAGTCTGTTGGTGGTGTAACATTACCAACCTCAGTCACATATTAAGTACAGCACACAGCTGGGGAATGCCGTGGGCATTTTGAGTGAAGTGCATTACTGCAGAAAAAGGGGCAGATGCAAATGTCTGTTACATGTGACTCCAGACTGGAGTACAGATATGTGTGGCCTGGAGTCACTTTATCAGTACTGATAGTCCCACTGGGAATGCCCAGACACTTAATAAAAATGAGCTCAGTTCTGTTGCCCCTTCATCAAAATGACCTATTATGTAGATACAGATATATACGTATACATATATGTCTGTCACTGTCTCTCACATGCACATTATATCTATTGCTATGTACCGTCAAATAGATATATACTGATATATATAGCTATATATATTAAAATGATACACTCCCCTCATATATCTACATAACACATATACATAGCACACACACACACACACACACACACACACACACACACACACACACAGCTACATTTATATATACATCTCTGTTATATACAGAAATATGTGTGTGGATGTCTGTATTGTCCAACATAACCTAATAATGGTGAGTAGTTCTGCCCTATCACACAGCCATACTGTTGCTCAATGGATCCTAACTAAGGGTGCAACAGTACATAATCCACTTACCGACATACCCCTGAGCCTACTGGATGTCACCACGTAGACAGACACAGGTGATTATATGGTGTAATATATGTCAACGCACGTATGGACAGGGCACATTGTCCCTGCCCACAGGTTCACCTATGTAACTGCAAGCAACTGCACACATATAACTGTACAGACATAGCTAGGATAAAAAGAGTTATCCCACTATTAGGATACTAGATGCAGATAACAGTACAAAACAATATCACTCTGCAGGCCACAGATGCTGTTCAACACAAGCTTAGTTTGTGTAATGCACAAGAACTGTGCCTGCAATCACATATACAACAGATTTAACCTGTGGCGTGTGCAATAAGTACTGTGATATATAGTGTATAAAACAAGATAGGAAAGGGTTCTAATCTCACTCCAGAGCACTTGGTGCATGTATGTGTGTGTGTGTGTGTGTGTGTGTGTGTGTGTGTGTGTGTGTGTGTGTGTGTGTGTGTGTGTGTGTGTGTTCCCCCTGCAAAACAATGGGCATGCTCTTATGGGCTATCCACCTGCAATGGTTATGCACTTCTGGGCCTGTAACTTGCCACTGCTTTCCAAACTGCCATCTTCTACAAGGCCTGATGATATCAGGCACCTTAAGACCACCAGCTGACAGTATAGTTTCAGATGTATGCTGTGGCACATGCAATAAATACTGTGATCTATAATGTATAATACACGATAGGTAGGGGGTTCTAATCTATAGTGCATAAGACTAGATAAGTAGGGGTTTTAACCTCACTCCAGCCCACTCGGTGTGAGATTGTGTGTGTGTGTGTGTGTGTGTGTGTGTGTGTGTGTGTGTGTGTGTGTGTGTGTGTGTGTGTGTATCCGTATGGCATAACCTTGGTAACCTAGACATAGATAGGAGTTTGCAGTGTTTTATTTGTAGCGGGTGATGTGAACCCCCAAAGGACTGACCACAACAAGGCCTGCTTATGTCATCAAGCGTAATATGTCCTAAAGTGATAGTACTAGCAGACATGAGGTGTGTTGCATGCGACACATACTGTGATCTGTAGTATGTCCCATTACATAGGTAAGTGTCCACATCTACATACAACTAACTTGTAATATGTGTGTGCCTTGGTGTGTCCTGTACTCAGTGATTGGAAGTGATGCTAACCTCAACATAGCCATGTTTGTGTGTGAGCCTGTTAGAGCATTGTACATCATATTAAAACCATAGGATGTTTGAACTGAGTTAGAATAATGGCCATACAGCCCTCACAATCATAGACATCATCATACCTGTAGTTACAGGATCAGCACATATTTCCCCAGTCTAAGAGGGACACAGGCAGATGTCCTGTGTTGAGATGATAGTCACCCAGCCAATCAGACGCATGGCATGTGCTGAGGTGCACTGAGATACTCTTGTGCCATTAGGCAGGGTTCTATTCTAAGGGTGTGTTTCAGTCTCCTAGACAAATCTCTCCCACAAGCATGTAGTTCTAATGCCACATACTAGGTTAATGTCCTTACAGTGAGTCATTCATCTACTATGCTATACAGCCAATACAACATCATGCAACATAAGGTACGCAAATGTATGTGGTGTACTCATGACAAATCCTAGCATACAGTATCTGTCGGTAACCACTACATGTGGCATGGTGAACCAACACTGTATTACACAAGTACATGTTAAGTAATATAGTCACCCTGTGCATCAGACACATAACTTAATTTCCCTGCATTGATGGCGAGGATGACAGGGATGTGGCACAGGTATCATCACTTGTACAGGGTGTTGTGTGAGGGTGCAGGAGGTCTAGACTCACCCAAATAGTAGATAACAGCTCCCTATTAAGTAAGAGAACACTTAATATAGTGAATGCTGTTTAATCAACAGCTAAATGTTGAAACGGCAAAATCCCAAAGACATGGAACAGTGATTTTTTTCCCCAAGGAAAAAAATCACTTGGCCGTTTTTGGGACTTTGCCATTTCCTCCACTGTGGTGCAATCTCGGAGTTGGTATATTTAAGTAGGGGAATATGGGGGCAAAGCCCCCCCACTTTATTTTGTGTTTGTTTTTTTTTTTTTGACCAGCAACTTTTTTCCCCTGGGAAAAAAAAATCACTGTTCCGTTTGTTCGGAAGTTTGTGTTTTCCTTTTTTGTGATCGAATATACATTGTTCGCTATTTTAAGCATTTGCATTTATGATATCGACCCGATAGCATGTGTGTGAGTCAGGAGGGGCACATGTAAGATGGACCATGGAGAGGTGCTGTGTGTGTCAGTAGGTGACCTGCATGTGACAGTGGTGTGTGAGTGTGTGCATGTAGACAGTCAAGCTCAGTGTTAGCATTACACATGTGTATGTTGGACAGCTTTGGACCATACATGGTAGTGTTGACAGTTCACTGTCTCTGGGCCCAAACACAGGAACTGGCTCTGCCAGGAGTTGCACTGGCACCTACATGCCCATGGTCAGAAGTGGTGCTAGTACCTGATGGTGACTGCTGTCTGCTGGGACCATATTCCCCACGGGACCACCCAGGCCCATAAGCCCTTGGCCTGCAATGTCATGGTGTGGACAGCACATTCCCCTCTGTAGGACTGGATGTGCTGCCACTATTGGAGCATGCATGTGCATGGCCATGTGGACTCTCAGCAGATGGGGTTGCTGACCTATGTCCATGGGTCCAATGCTTAATTCCAACCACACTTTCCAGCATAGATAATGTGCAGTCCATTACAGACACTGTCTCAGCCCACCTTCTGTCCATTGCAATAGTCAACCGGATCCAGGGTGTCCCCAATGCAGTGGAGGTAGTCATGGATGTCAGACTGTGCTGCATTCATAACCCTAAGCATATGTCTGGTGTTCTGCTCAGAATGTGCCTGTGCCTTCATGACACCCTAAAACATGCACCGAGTGACATGTGATGTGACACCTGCAACAGGTGATGGATGGACAGCAGGCCTCCTACAAGCATCCTTGTCAATCCACCTGTGTGGGTCCTCACCAGCTCTCTCAGTATGGCTAGTGTCTACACTCATTGGAGCCATAGTTGCCACACTTTCCTGTTCAATGTCCCCACCCTCTGATTGTCCGATATCTGTGGCTACCAGGGCCGGGGTATGTGTGGGCATATAGACTGTGTGCTGTTACAATGAAGGCAGAAGAGGGATATTTACCTCTGGAACAGATTCAGCCCCCGACACCCCCACTTATGCCTCACTGTAGCCACCATCATTATCAGGGTCAAAAGAGACACTGACATTAGGTTGTAGGGGACAGACACCAACACCCACAGTCACCTGCAATAAGAAAGAAAAAAACAGTACATTAATACCTGCACTATTGTGTATGAAAAGCCTCCAAGACTCATAATAATGAAGACCACAACTGGATTAGTGGTCAAACAAATTTCTTCTCCGCATTTGTCCACAAAACACTTCCTCTAAATAAAATACAAATTCAACTCAGGATCTTTATAACAATCACTGGAAGTAAATCAAGTAAAACATGACCAGTAATATTTACATTTTAATTAATCATTATGACACTATGCTTGAAAAAAAAACACATAAAAACCCAGTACAACTCTCTTAACAAATATATGGAAATGCACATTTCACTGCCTACTGTATTTTCCTTCAACCTGTTGTATTTTAAAAGGCATTTTTGATTCCTTGCCTCATTTAAATCAGGTGCTTTATCTGCTCTTAATTGTAACTGTCAAAGTGTATCTGTTTGTTGAACTACACTCCTTTGACTACCCCTTCTAGAAACCTTAGGTACCTGTTCCAGAATGGAATTTAAAACCATCCTACACTGTTTACACACATAGTTATATTTACATAGGGCATTATTCTGGCCCTTAACAGTACTAGAATATAATTGTTCCTTAACAAAACAAGTGTCTTGCTTGTGAGGAGCAGGACCTCAGCTTTGGGCAATACCTGATGGACCTGTGAAAAGTTGAGAGTCGGGTAATGTCAGTATCACTGCATGTTGCAGCACAACAAGGTAATACGTCCATACATCTTACATTTACAGTAGCTACTCTGTTAGTTGTTGTATTGGTCACAATCTGAGTATGAGTGTATAACTGAGGTTAAACCCCCCCCCCAAAGAACAAAGACCTGACACCCACATAACAGCATCTACAGGCTGGCACAATGGCTGCTACAGTATTACAATACTAATCACAGTAATCTTATCTGCACACTCCTCAGCTGTGGAAACTGTGGCACCCACCTCCACGATATATGGTGTGATGGATGCCTGGGAGCTCTTTTGTATGTCTAGGTATGTCAGGAAATCCTCAGTGGCTGAGCTTGGTTGTTCCACTGCAGGTCCTCCATTGTTGACAGCACGATACCTGGCTACATCTGCTGCCGTTTATCGTACAGCATTTAGCATGTCGGTTGCCTGGTGTCGAACCTGCACATATGACTTGCCCTGCTGACTCATGCCACTCACATCACAGACAAGGTCTACATACATTGCAGCCTGCTGTTCCCTGCTTTGTCTCTCCCTGGATAGTAGGATATGATGATGCTGCCTTAGTGCTTGTAGTATTATTTCATTCTCTGCATCTGAGGAGGGCGCATGGCATCTGTTCTATATAATTCCTGAAAGACATCAAGAAGGGAACACATTACAGGATCACATATGTGGACGTATACTATGTACAGATATGGCAAGGCCAAAATGGCTGGTACTAAGTACTGCTTGATCACAAATGTCATACTCCACAGTGTGCAAACAAACAAAGTGTGTGGATAAAACTAAGATAGTAGCATTAGTCAGGTATTCCCGTGTGTGCCATGACAGCTACTGCTGTATTATCATACACCCAATACTCAGGTATACTGTGGTGTGTCCCTTACGTGTAACCCGTCGATAATATGTCATATGAGCAATGACACATGAACAGCAGTGTGCTATTACAACCACTATAAAGGGATAGTCCTACAAGACCAGTGTGCCACAATAGGTAAAAGACAATGCACCCCTGATGTTTTGTACATCTGTGTGGGTGTAAGACAGGAGGAGGTCACCGACATGTCATTATCACAGGTCTAAGACAGGCTTAATGCTGTAATCACTATTCCCCATAAATCTATTCATCCATCTGCACCCTGTTGTACACAAAAACATTTACATATCTGATGTAGCGCAGTACTCCTCAGTTGATATGTGGTGATAGTGTAGTTGTCTCAATGGCATGCTCTGTGTGAGGAAGGTCTCATACAGAATGGTTCCTCATAGCCAGCTGCTTGGACATTACTGGAGTGAGGAGACATCATCGCAGAGGGTAGGTCTGCAGCAAACAACATTACATAGAGATGGGTATGCTACAGGGTGCAGCTACGGGTGCAGATAATAGACATACGCAGAGAATGTGAAGACTTTGGTGGAAAACAAGCTGTAGGAGCAACTGTGTGAGCTATGTCAGCCTTGTTGCAGAGTCAGGCCTGGAGTGTGAGTACCCTGTACACTCCAATGTGTTTAAGGTAAGTCTGTTAGGCAATGGTATCAATAACAGAGTACCCAGCAACATAAGATATATATATATATATATATATATATATATATATATATATATATATATGAAACTGTTAAACTTCCAATACTTTTACATAAAAATAAAAATAAAAAAGCGAAGTACTACAAAGGAGCAGGTGTCAAGCTTTCGTTCTTTATTAGTAAGAAGAACTTCATCACATAAACTGTGTAGTGTCAGAACAATGGTATAAGTATGTTTGAAAAGGGCCTGTGCCAACAGTTAACATGTCCAATAATTAGTAAATGAAAAGATAGCAATATGTAACAAGTACAAAAAGCCCAATCAGCATTTAAATCACATTGGTTGCTGTGGAAACCAGATAGTAACTACAGATCATCACTAAAGCTTTTGACAGATCAAATATAGCAACAGTGTGCAAGTGAAACATGAAACCATACTGAAAGAGAACTAGGTACAGAAACAAACTCAAACTGTAGATAGAATTAATGTTTAGCGTCTCCATTTGAGTGCACATTTAACATTCAGCATTTCATTTATTCCAAGGGGAGCTTTTGCATTAAGTCTGAACTGCCAGCGGAGTTCCTTAACCTCCAGCAAAGTGTTAATATCCCCCCAAAAAGGATCCACAAAGTCTAACACTACAAATGTAAACTGGGAAAAGTTATGACAATCTTTGCTATGTTTCATAAGTGCATTTCTCATGTCTCCATTCCTGACTGCAGCACAGTGCTCCTTTATACAAGCAGACAATTTACGCGTGGTTTTACCAACGTAGAAACCAGGACAAGAAATGCAGACAGCTGCATAAACCACATAAGATGATTTGCAATCAAAATGTTTTCTATGTTTTACTGCAAAATTATTATGCGCAAATGTAAAGGTATTTCCCACTAAAATATAATTACAGGCTACACATGAGCCGCATGGGTACATTCCAATGTTGCCTGCACTCAGTGTTATGTCAGTGTTAACATCAGAGTTGGATAAAAGAAATGGAGGGTCCCTGTTTTCAAATGAACATCTCAAGGGTTTTGATCATTTGTGTGCAAACAGTGGGTATTGACCAAGCCTAACAGTTGTTTCCTGACTGTTCGTGATAATTTCCCAATTAAGTATAAAATGTGTTTAATATCTGCTGAATCCCTGCAGATAGGGATAGGAAAACTAATATTCCAGTCTGATTTCGTATTCAAAGAGAAACCTGAAGTAGGTGAAAAAATGCTGGGTGATGGAGGGGTGGTGAGTATAGACCCAATAAATATGTGTGTTTTTGGGGGGGTGTGTGAGGAAGGTGCTACATGCTGACTATTAGGAGTAAAGCCTTTTTTAATGATAGGAGGAAACTTAGTCTGTCTCGAAGCAGAAATTTCATCAATAATAGTATCTAAATCTATGCTAGGATAGTTCCTGTGTAATAAAAGGTTTTTAAGTATTTGACCATCGTGTAAAAAACGTGCATCATCACTAGTTAATCTGGAAATGCGGATAAATTGACCTCTGGCAAGATTCTTTTTCCAATGTAATTTCTTTTTCCGTTGCTGTAAAAAAAGAGTTATAGTAATGGAAAAAGTCCGGGCGACCGGACCTTTTTCCATTACTATAACTCTGATTTACAACGTGCACGCTGACCAATCAGCGTGCATGTTTTTGAATATTAATGGAGGGTTGTTGTATAATATCTGATTTCCACAGCAACCAATGTGATTTAAATGCTGATTGGGCTTTTTGTAGTTGTTATATATTGTTATATTTTCATTTACTAATTATTGGACATGTTAACTGTTGGCACAGCTCCTTTTCAAACATACTTGTACCATTGTTCTGACACTACACAGTTTATCTGATGAAGTTCTTCTTACTAATAAAGAACGAAAGCTTGACACCTGCTCCTTTGTAGTACTTCACTTTTTTATTTTTATTTTTATGTAAAAGTATTGGAAGTTTAACAGTTTTATATCAGTCAAATTCTTCTTACATGATCGGAGAGTTTACAGTGGTTAATATATATATATATATATATATATATATATATATATATATATATATATATATATATATATATATATATATATATATATATATATATATATATATAAAAGTAATAAAATATATATGTGTGAATATGTCCATCATTGGTCATCTGTCAGGCCATGTATTACAGTTCGGTAGTAATTTGCAGCGTGTATGAGGGCAGTACTTTTTACATGCAGAGACTTCAAATGTGTATGCTCATTGTTCAGCTGTGGTAATCTGCACTGTGACTTTGAAAGGATTGTGTGGTGCACTCTGATATTAGTGGCCGTCATTAGCAGTACCTCAGATGACATTCTCTGTGAATGCATATTACTGCATGACGTGATAATTTATGCACATATATATTTGCTACAGGGATATACAAAGTGTGTTCCTATCTGCAGGCCTGTGACTTCCTTGAGTTCAAAGCAGTCAATTCAGTTGACATGCATTGTGTGGATAAAGAGTGCATGAGTCTGTCATTAATTGCTGGCTTCACAATACTGAAAATACAGTGCTATACACCACTGGATTTGAACCCAGGACTGCGTGTGTGGCAAAAATGTACTGCTTACGAAGCATTTAACAGATTGAGCTACTGAGTCACTGCAGCAGCAGGTGTATTTGCAAGACATATGTGAACACCTACAGGCTGTGACAATCAGGTTTTACAGCCATCAGTATGTGCAAGGCATTATATGGATGTATTTCTGCACCAGGGTCCCAGATGCACACGTATTTTGCCATTAATGCCTTAGCAGGTGTCTTTCTACATGTTGCTGATAAAAGGGTATGTGTACCTGCTATCAGAAGCCTCATTTACATCCATTATTATGTGTTTGGCTTTGTAGTGGTGTACTATTGCACCAGAGTCCCGGGAATTCTCCCATGTTTTCCATTCAGTTTTATTCAAGCTTGCACTGTGCTGCATGCTCTGCAGCTACACTGAGATGTGTTTAATGACTGCAACTGTCAATTACTATGTTTTTTAAAGCACTTGTATTAAGTAAGAGTTGTGTTGCATGACAGGTTAATGCACTGGTTTGCAGGTGCGATGCTCTCAGGTTTGAAACATGAAACAGGTGTTTATTTTGTAAATGTTTAATAGAATTTTAAGGACATATATAATCAACATAGCTATATTTAACTGAGCTTATGAAAGCTGCACAACGCGGCACACTGTGCTGCATCATGCTAAAAAATTATAATGAAAAGAAAATGGGGAGATAGGAAAACATAACAGAGGGTAGGTAGGGATGTGCAGGAAGGGTGTATGAAAGAAGCATAGCTATCCATTTCTTGTACAGCAACAACTGTGTACTTTGACAGAAATATGTACATGGATTTGAGGTCTCACCCACAGAGAGAGGGGTGAGGACAAAATAACTGTGTTGTCAAGCCAATTGGACCACATTACTTGTGTCCAGTGGACATGTGGGCGAAATGGAGATATATGTATGGGGTGATATTTTTTTGGGGGGGGGCAGGTGCCCATTTCTTTTTTTTTTTAAGGTGTGCTTGGAATGTTGGGGAAGGGTGATAGTTATGTGTGGGGGAGAAAAGTTGGGTAGGTGAGGGTGCATTTGCAGACAGAAAAGACAGCAGACAGTGGTGGTGTGTGATGCATGAGGGGGTGAACACCTTGGAGAGGGAGAGTTTTGTGGAATCCAAATCCCATGTGCCTCCAGATGGCAGCAATGTGACTCACATCCCCACCCATGGGACTGTCAACACTGCTCCTCTCCTTCACTGACCCAAGGGTGCCAGCACTTGCAGCTGGGAACTGGGGTGAGGCTGCCCCACCAGGTTGGCCAGCATGCCCTCAATCTGGAGCAGGTGGCAGTCAAACCCACTGTAGACTATCATGCGCACCAAGACTGACAGCTCATTCTGGGTGACAACACCTCCTCCACCACCGGTCCCAGAAGGGGGCTGGGCCCAATCTCGTGGGGCAGTACCACTTGACACCACAGGTAGTCCAGGGGCAGCAGAGGGGGCACCACCAGTCTGGGTCCCAGATGTGCTGGGACCCGCTACAACAGCCAGTTGAGGCAAAGTAGGGGGATCAGCTGGAACTGGCCTACCTTGACATGCTGTGGTGTTAGAGGTATGGCTATAGGTTAAAGTTAGTAATAACCAAACCATTGTTACTATTAACAGAATGGAACATAATTTTAATTCATACAAATACATATTAATGTATAGTATGCGTAACACAACAGTAAATAACATAACAGTCAGTATGGTAACAGCATGCTAGTAAGGCAATAAAATAGTTAAACAAAGTATGTTAATACTGAATCATAATAACACATAACAGTATTGCATCACATTTTGCAAAAATATAGTTAGTTTAACAACATATGTTAATATTAAGTTATAGTAATAAATAACAATCATAAATAAATGAAGATAATGGGTGGGCAGACAGAGAAAAACATTCCATTAGTGGCACTGCAGATTATATCCCTGAAAACACTGATAATAAATACTCTACAGGTGTGTTGTGCTAGATTTGGTACAGTGACTACAATTCTCCTATAGCTGATGTAGCAAGTATGTACCTCTCAAGCTGTTAGCATGGATCAGTATGGGCCAAGCAATGACAAATGCTGGTACATAACTACACAGAACAGTTTCACATAATGTGGACTTATATAACTACCAGGAAGTTCTGTAAGTGGATTTGATAATACATTGCATTCCAGGTAGTCTTTCTCTGATAATCCTGTGACAGACAGATTAGGCAGTTTTAATTACATTACCTGAAATCGTGACACTTGAGAGGCATGTTTGTGTACAGTACATAAACTAGACAGCTGTCATGGCTTAGTTGAGAGGTATGGGGATAGAACCCAATAGCTGTGACATCAGGGGGCATCTGCAAATAATGTAATAATTGATTGCAGCAAATTAGTACAGACATGCAAGGAATGTAGTCATACTGCAAATAAATTTATTTATGAATCAGTAATGCTGGTGAACACTTTCTTGCTATTGATTTTAACATTCTGTGAAATCTAAACACACTATCTGCTCATAATATGGGCTACCTCACCCATATACCTTTTGTTCTTGGGGAGAGAGAAAATGTGAGCATTAAGTGACTGATACTGAACATTTAGTACTACCCACCACTGGATTTGAACACAGGACTGTGTGTGAAAAAATGTACTGTGTATAAGGCAGTTAACAGACTCAGCTGCTAAGTCACTGCTGCCTACTGATAACCTGGAACCATACTATGAGCTGAGCAGTACAAGTTACTGGACATTCTTCTTGCATTCTAGAACTACTACAGTGTTATAATTGACTGCAATGACTGTACACCTCGCATGCATGGAATACAACCATACTGCATATATTAATATAGCTTTATTTTAGAATCAACAATGCTGGTGAACACATTTTATTGGTATTGCTTTGACATATCTTTGAAGTTCACACACAATATCTGCCCATGGAGTGGGCTACCTCATCCATATACCTTTATTACCTGAAGTAGGAGGAACAGAGAGCATTATACGACCAATATTGGCCTGGTGACAGCATTGGACAGTACTATGAGTTAAACAATATAGTTTGCAGGCCATTAGTTTTGCACTCTACAGCCATTACACTGTTACACTTGACTGCAGCAACCTTACCATAGACAATCAATGCATACAGCTCTACTGTAATGGTTATGACAACACAATCATGCTGTACACCATTTTGCCTACTGTTATTGGTATTATTTATTGTTTATTGCAATATAGTTTGTCTTGTGCATACTTTATTGCAGTAAATGCTTTACTCTTTCTTGCTTATTCCACTACATTTAGCACTTTCCACACACACGGTGCAACCTGGCCAGGCGCCTGGCATGGGACTTGGCATTGCGAGCCCTCTCAGCTGCAACTGTTGGGAGAGAAGCATACCAATAAGCATACCAGTTCTGCAGACATTCAGCTTACATACTGGTAAAATAGAGGAAAAATTACTTGCATAATAGAGATATAGTAAACCTCCAGACATTGGACCCAACCCAGTTTGGTTTCGTCAAGGGCAGATCATGTCTACTCAACCCAGTACACTTCTTTGAGAAGGTCACCAAAGCAATGGATGAGGGCAAATTCATTCACACTGCCTACCTTGACCTGGCCAAGTCATTTGACACAATATCCCACTCGGGCATTGCTGACAAACTCAAGAGGTTAGGTACAAACTTGTATGGCATCCAGTGGATAGCCAACTGGCTTACATACAGGACCCTGGTAGTTAGAATTAGGGAGGCCACCTCTACAAAGAGGCCAGTCACAAGTGGAGTCCCTCAGTGGATCTGCCCTTGGACTGCTCCTTTTTGGCATTTACTTCTCAGAAGTCAAGGCCAATGTCAGTGGTCTCTGGCTGACTAAATTTGCAGATGACTGCAAATTAGGAGCTGTCATTGAATCTCACACTGACATAAATGTTCTCCAGGAGGGGCTGACACAGACAAACAACTGGTGTCAGAGCCATGGACTAAAACTAAATGTCAAGATATGCACAACAGTATCCTTTGGGAAGTCATCCATTCCTGGCAGCTATCACATTGACAATACACCCCTTAGAGTTGACTCAGTAGTGAGGGACTTAGGGACACACATAGATAGTAATTTAGCTTTGATCATCATATGTCTACAGTGTTGAGGAAATATTTCTATGTTAAGCAACTTATAAACAAAGGTATCATGTCCAAGTCCAAGGAAGTCATTGTTCCACTGTATTCGGCATTCATCAGACCTATTATTGAGTACAATAATCCCTTTGGTATGTACCTAACCAGGCATATCCAACAATTGGAATGTCCACAGAGGTTCCTCACTAAAGGAATACAGGGCATAAGTAATATGTCCCATACAGACTGCCACAGGGCCTTATCCCTGTATTCTGTCTCCTACAGGCTTTTGACGGGGGATATATGCCTGGCATACAGGGCATTGTCAGACCCCACTTTGATGAACCTGTTGCATATCCACAAAACACACAGCACAAAAATTACACATACTAAAGACTTAAACCTTGCCTGTGATATAAATAGAACCTACAAGAGAGATAGGTATGTATCCCAGAGACTACACTGTCTATGGAACAGGCTCCCCATCCATGTGAAGCAGAGTTCCTCCCTTACCCAATTCAAGTGCAACTTGGACAGTTGGATGGGAAACTGGAAATTCATCCCTGGTTTAGCAACTATATCTCTAATGGGCACAGGTAACCCCCAGGCCCATGCTTACACTTATTAAGGGTATCAGGACTTTTCAGACATTTGGGATGCATGGCTAGGCCTAAAATGGCCCTTGTGGTTGTTAGCCTAGTAAACACCTATGAACCTATAAAACTATTAACTTATATTTCTGGGACATCCCTGCTCTAGCTTCTTGGACCCAGGTGTCCAAGGTTCCCCTCTTTCTCCTCTTCAGGTCATCAGAATGGTGACAACACTGCTCACCTGTGCAGGGGGTACTAGTAACACTGGGGAGTTCACTAGCCAAATGGTCCCAGGCCTCTGTCTAACACTCAGATCCCTGGAAACTGCCCTGCAGCAGCCTAGGTTATTTTACCAGGAGCCCAACTATAACCCTGGACTCTGAATACCCCCCTTTTGTTCTCAAATGTATGCACTTTCAACAGCACCGTCTACCATATCAAGAGTTGACTGAACTCCAATGAATGGTGTAGAATTCCCACCTATTGTGCTTAATATAGGCTGTTTTCTCACCCTTACACATCATTGAGCAACATTCAAAAAAGCGCTGCTTCACTTAGCTGGGCACAAACCAGCTAAGTAGAGCTGAGCAATGCAAAAAGTTGCACAACTGTGGTTTTAGCAAAGCTTAACACCATGCAAACATTAGTAGCCATTAGCATGTTTATGCAGTGCTTAGCATGGTTGAGCACAGCAATGCCATATTTTACAATTTTGTTAGTAAATTAAACAAAAATTGTATATTAAATTACAGACGTGTTCAGCCTGCTATGGACTCAAAACCAGAACCTACTACACATAAGGCCATAACTCTACCCATTTAGCTATTTGGATATTACGAAAACTGGTATACCTTCATATATACTACTAGTCTACCTGTTAGCATTGCTGAGCACTGCGTTATGCCACTGAAACACGTGTAAACAAACCTATAAATCAATAACAAATTGCATCTGGTTTCTATTTCTAGATGTCTGGCAGGTGTCGGCTATGTATGTATAAGTGGTGCTCAGCTCTGTGGAGCTCTGTGCCATGCCTCGCAAACAGCACTTACAAAAAAAAAATTAAAAAGGAAAAATAAGATAATTGATTACATCCGGTTTCTATTTAAATGTGTAGCAGGTGTCAGCTGTCTATATGTAAGTGCAGCTTGGCATTGCTGTGCACTGCACACACACACACACACACACACACACACACACACACACACACACACACACACACACACACACACACACACACACACACACACACACTCACACACACATACATGCACTCCTATAGCCAATTTAAGGTGTCCAGTCCACCTACTGCAAGTCTTTGGAAAGTGGGATGAAATGGAAAGCCCAGAGCAAACCCACATGAACACTTGGGAGGGGGCGCATGCAGACTCTCCAAAAAAGGCATCCTATCTGAGAATCGCACCGGAGAACTTCTTTCAGTGAGGCAACAATGCTAACCATTCCACCACTCTGCAGATGGACACTTAGTTTCTGCCAGGTGTCTCTGGTAGTGCCAAAGTTCTTCATCTTTGTCTCACTATTGGAACATAATTTTGGTACTCTAAGCACTGCAGTGGGGTTTCTTTCAGAGTTATGAATGAGATGGCCATGAAAAATAAACCTTCAAAAGATCTAATATTTGTTGATGTCACTTACAGATGTGTAAATTTATGCTAAAAAGATTAATGATGTGAAACTCTCTCAAACACATAGAACATTAATATGTAAATAAGTATCTCACATAAAACATCATGAGAAAACTGGTTATTTAGTAATATCTTATTAAATCAGAGCATTGCTCATATAAAAGTAGATAATAGCGTATTCTTTTGTGAAGAGGCATCTTTGAAAGTGAATAGATACTTTGATTCCTGACAACATTAAGAAATGTTAAGTACTGAATATTAATGTAATTTTAAATATGTCTGAAAAATACAAGTCTATCTACTTCTAATTCATGTGTTTAATTTAAGCGTTCTCATGCAAGTGATTTGGAGATATTTTCTGTATTTAAACACATAATCTTCTAAATCTAAATCTCTTGAATATGAGGATTTGTTAAATATCAGTTTATTTTCACAATATATTTACCCCAAATCCCACACGGAGTTATATATAACTAGACAAATTAATAAATATTTAAATATGACTATGCAAACCTATACAAAAATGCAGCTTCAACTGCTTTTACAAGGTGGGACTGCTCCCTTTACAGCTCCTTGTATGGACTGTAAACCCTGTACCCACACAAAATAAATCTAGTGGCTCTGAGGCTGTGCTACACCAAAGAAAAGGGAGTATTTAGTTTTATAGAAAATAAACAGCAAGTATTATGTTTATCTCTAGGGTAGTATGACCTGAGATTTAATAGATTTAGTTTGTAGGCATGTGAGGGTAGAACTCACCATATCAGGAGGATGCCTGCATGATATATAACAATGCAATTTATTATTTTCTTTTTGTCTACTTTGAATTTTTTTAGGTTGTAATTTTAAATTTATTTACTTGATTTTATGTTTCTAAGTATGTAAAATTTGAGAAGGTAATGGATAGTCAGCTGTTCTGAACTGTGAGATATCACACTTTAGGAAGCAAAAATAGTATTATAAGATTTCTAGTTAAGTTGTTGACAGAAAAGAAAACAATGAATATTTCACATTCTTCTAGAAAAGCTGTATTCCTCTGCGAAGGTAACAATCAAATCATGTAAATGTGCAGAAATTTATGATGATTCCATGGCACAGAAAGAAAAATATGGCTGCAGCACAACCAGCCTGCCAATGATTAGTGATTCAGGTGCTAACGAAGCTGTCTGGGAGGACAGAAGTGAGTGACAAATATCAGCTTGCTCATACTGGTGGAAGGAAGGTTGTCCATTCTGGTGAATTGCTGACATCTGCTGTAGTCCACGTCTTGGAACAATGTATGGACCTGGATGTACTTCTGGTTCTTCCAGGCAGGACAGATGAGCTGCAGCCATTTCAGACAGTTCAGAAGATGGTATAGGAAGCCCTCACTTTGTTGCTTCACACATCAAATGTCAAGTGAGTGGAGTGAGTTAGGCTGCATCGGGAAATCCTTCTGAGAACTGCTGAGATGTCAGCTGCACCTTAACTGGGACTACTAAAAAAGGGGGTAGAGAATGAGTATGATCTATAGTTATGGGTCAGGTCACAAGGCTGGTGCATACAGCAAAAAAAAAAAGAAAAAAAAGACAGAGTGGCCTGGGATCTAAGTTATTACTGAAAGTCATTATATCAAAACCTTCAGACTGAATGCATGAGCTTCCTCCAGCTAAATCAGAGGGCTTGTGAATAATCAAAAAAATCTTGACTAAAACGTTCTGGACAGAAGATTAAGGTTGGTGCAGAGAGCTGTCTTGGTGTTTGACATTAAGGAATTTGAAAATTAAATCAGATGGAGTTTACTGAATCATTCACTGCTGCTGGAGTAAGAAGTAATCTAAAAGCAAAAGTTAGTTCAGAAGCACATTACCAATGTTTTTAATCTTCAAACAGCAGTGCTTAAAGCATGTGAGTTTTGATGAAACCAAAATAATTTCAGATGTTTAAATGTTTGAAGAAGTATTTTAGGTTATGCAAAACTTTTTTTGTTTTAACTGTTGCTATTTTAAAATGAAAACTCTTCTAATGTTATGTCTGAACCAACCCTAATCTCTGGACTTTGTCTTGTGAGTCTCTCTGAATCAGATCTCTCTGCGTTGAGCTTTCCCTTTGGTTTAAATAAGAATTCTGGTGTACTTACTGAGTGATGATGATGTTAGTGGGTGCTGAAAACGTATGTTTCCACCACCTATGTCACTTCTAGCAAATAGAGGTTTGAGCTCTAAAATCAGTTTTTGAGATTATCAGTTTTTACTTTAATATTTAACTTGTCCTTTAAGGGGTCAGAGAGTCTATTTGTGCTCTGTGCTCTAATAAAGTTCCTTGTTGCTACTGTAATCCTATAATGTTGCAGCAATCAGAAGCAAGACTTCTAGTTTATAAGGTCATTTATGGAGTTATGTACTCTGATCTTTCTCAAGGACTCCTTTTATTTTGGGTATGCTGCTGTCCACCAAGTGCATGCACTGGAAATCAAATGACCAGTTTTAGGAGCGAAGAATGCAGTCAGAGGTATTTTAAGCAATATGGATACCAAAATGTTGCTTAGAGGTTCATTCTGTTCTCAGCACTTTACACATTAGCAGGTCATTTCCCAGTAAGTAAATTCAGACTATATGTCATTTTTATTAGCAAATGTCATGGATTTTCCTGTAAAAGGGTGTATTAGGTTGTCTTCTTGCCTGGGTTATTACCTGTTAAGGCTACGGAGTAACAAAGGTGAGTTAGCAAGACTGTGAGGGACCTGTACTCAACCCAAGTGCTGAATTGAGTAGAATATGTTGTTTATAATGTCCCTTAGACTTAACATCATAAATGGAACATTGCAGTAATTTATCTGAGTACTATAGGGCAGGTATTCATTATCATTTGCGCAAATGCAATAGCGATATCCTTGATGTTTACAAATGAGAGTAGGAAAGGTGAGATTCATAGAGGCAATTTACACTAATCTAAAATGCTTTAAGTATAATGAGATACAAATAAGAAATTTTGTAAAGTTGTGTATGCGAATGAGGTTTTTCTTGTGATTCATAGCCCAGTATCCTTATGGTAGACACATTCAGTGTTGAAAGAGATGCTTATAGGTTCATAGGTTCATAGGTTCATACTAGGCTATCTGCCCGAGGGCATTTACAAGCCTAGCCCATAGTTTTGTGGCTTACGCCACCCCTTTAGTATGGGCTTTGCCTTTGAATTTGAGTTTCAGTCCATGAACTTGGCTCCAGCCATCCATTCAGTTGTTTGTCCAAGTATGTACAAGCACTTCCTTGACACACAAATGAAATATTTCCCCCAGCAACCCCTTCATTAGTTTCACCAAGTATGCACAAACACCAAAATTAAACATTTCCCCAAACAATCTCTTTAGTATTTTTACCAACTATGCACAAATACCAAAATGAAACATTTTTACATTGATCCCTTCAATAGTATGTCCAAGTGTACACAAGCACAAAAATGAAATATTTCCTTAAGTGATCCTTTCAGTAGTTCCACCAAGTATGCACAAGCACCAAAATGAAACATTTCCCTAAGTGATCCTTTCAGTAGTTTCACCAAGTATGCACAAGCAACAAAATGAAACATTTCCCTAAGTGATCCTTTCAGTAGTTTCACCAAGTATGCACAAGCACCAAAATGAAACATTTCCCTAAGTGATCCTTTCAGTAGTTTCACCAAGTATGCACAAGCACCAAAATGAAACATTTCCCTAAGTGATCCTTTCAGTAGTTTCACCAAGTATGCACAAGCACCAAAATGAAACATTTCCCTAAGTGATCCTTTCAGTAGTTTCACCAAGTATGCACAAGCACCAAAATGAATCATTCCCTAAGTGATCCTTTCAGTAGTTTCACCAAGTATGCACAAGCACCAAAATGAAACATTTCCCTAAGTGATCCTTTCAGTAGTTTCACCAAGCATGCACACACACCAAAATTAAACATTTCCCTAAGTGATCCTTTCAGTAGTTTCACCAAGTATGCACAAGCACCAAAATTAAACATTTCCCTAAGTGATCCTTTCAGTAGTTTCACCAAGTATGCACAAGCACCAAAATGAAACATTTCCCTAAGTGATCTTTTCAGTAGTTTCACCAAGTATGCACAAGCACCAAAATGAAACATTTCCCTAAGTGATCCTTTCAGTAGTTTCACCAAGTATGCACAAGCAACAAAATGAAACATTTCCCTAAGTGATCCTTTCAGTAGTTTCACGAAGTATGCACAAGCACCAAAATGAAACATTTCCCTAAGTGATCCTTTCAGTAGTTTCACCAAGTATGCACAAGCACCAAAATGAAACATTTCCCTAAGTGATCCTTTCAGTAGTTTCACCAAGTATGCACAAGCACCAAAATTAAACATTTCCCTAAGTGATCCTTTCAGTAGTTTCACCAAGTATGCACAAGCACCAAAATGAAGCATTTCCCTAAGTGATCCTTTCAGTAGTTTCACCAAGTATGCACAAGCACCAAAATGAAACATTTCCCTAAGTGATCCTTTCAGTAGTTTCACCAAGTATGCACAAGCACCAAAATGAAACATTTCCCTAAGTGATCCTTTCAGTAGTTTCACCAAGTATGCACAAGCATCAGAATGAAACATTACTCCCAACAACCCCTTCAGTAGTTTGCCCATGTCTGCACAAGCACTTCACTGATTCTAAAATGAAACATTCCCCCCAGTGACTCCCTCATAGTTTGTCCATGTATGCACAAGTACTTCACTGACTCAAGAATAAGACATTTCACCCAATGACCCCCTTCGGTACTATGTCCATTTATGCAGAAACACTGAAATTCTATAAAAAATTCTTTAAGTAAGGTCATTAATTTTGCCTCCTTTTAAAACATATGACAATACATATTCCTTTTTTCACCTTCCACCAACAAGTCTGTATTATTACTGTAAATTGTTGCATTCTGGCATACGTTCAGGGCCATTTACACATTTAGTATGTAAATGATGTAATTTTAGATTCATCTCTATTAATCTTACTGATACACAAACATGTAACGCCACTTATCTGTGTATTAGCTGTCCCCCTATGGCTTATGTCTTAAGCATGCTAGGCTTTTGCAGTTTGGAGGTGTGTTTAACAAAATGCCTCCACAGTTTTGTAGTCATTCTGAAAGATGTCATTTGCATAACCATGTACTGCTGCTCTTTGTGCATTACAGCTATGAAAATATGAAACCTGCGCTATGAATAGTGACCTAATAGTTTGCTTTACAGCTTGGAAATCATTTGCCAAATTTCCCTTTGTTGGTATGAATATAACCTCAAGTCCTCTCAACAGATTGTCGCCCTAGTAGGACCAACCCAGTTAACAAAATCATAAATACAATAAATATGCTGTGTGGTGGTGTGCACAGCATTGTGCATTGAAATAGGGCCATTAAATGATATTAATTATATTGTAGGCAGCTGGAATGCATCATACTCAGCCAATCACACATTCTGCACCTACAGCAGACCTGTAGAAAGTATGCATACACCCTGCATTCTGATTTTCCCCCAATATCCTGGACCATTGGAGTACAGACTTGGGAATTTGAACTGAGATAATGCTAGGGGCAGCTGCAAGTCTGCTACATCTGTACGTGCTAGATGCTAATGTCAGTGCTGCTGGTGCTGCTGACAATAGGGCTAAGCAGACAAGGAGCACAGTGTCCAGGCCCAGGGTAACCTTCCAGGAGCTACATGAGCTGGAGATTGTAGAGCACAGGGTGGACAGGGACATACTACAAGAACTCACTGAGCTCTGCCACCCTCAACTCAGACCCAGAGCCAACAGAGGGGAACCCATCCCAATGGAAACAAATGTATGTGTAGCTCTTAGGATACCAGCTGCAGGTACTTTCCAAAGACCAATGATAAACACAAAAAAAATAAGAACACCGTTTGAAAAAACATGAAGCTGAGAATATGCTGAAGCAAAGAAAAGTTCCACAAATAAAATCCACACTGGAGACCCACGATGGTTTGGGAAAATTTAATGGTGCTTCCTACTACGTTGGCTGAATGCCTTCAAGGGAATAAATTTCACACCATACCAACATGTTTTATACCCCATTTTAATAACCATAATTGCTAAATTGCTTTAATCAACAGACACTCCCCCAATAAAAATGAATCACAGAGTGTTTCACAAAGTGTTAGGCCACAAAAACCAAAATTAATTACACAGCATTTCCAAAAGATTGTATACACCATTAAACCATATATGTATTTACTTCTTGGTTCAAACCCTTGGTGCCAAAATTAATTATGAATTTGGTTTCCAATTGTAATATCTTATTGAGGTAATCATCTCCCTGTCTCAGAGAAGGTTTGGCCAGAACACTAAAAAATAAACTGGCATCAGAACCACTATGGGCCAAATGAAAATGATGTGCCACTGGATTTTGCAACTTCCCATTTCTGATGCCCTCAAATGTTCTAACACATGATTCTTGGCCATTCTCTTTGTTTGCCCTATGTACCATTTCATGGGTGTACACCCACAGCCTACAATATAGACCACCCCACATGATCTACAAACAAAATTATTCACGGCTGTGTATTTCTAGTGTTAATCTATGTCCCATTTAAATTCTTCACCCTACAACAAACTTTACATCTCTCACAGGGAAAACAACCGCTCCATCCCTCACCTTGCTGTGGTTTTGCCATATTCAACAACTCTTAAAGGTTCAAAAACCTACTATAGGAAAATGGTATTCTCTTTGGAAATAAATCACCCAGGGTGGCATCACAGCATACTATGGACCAAAATCTATCCACTAATCTTTTAAGTGTATCCAAGAAGGGGGAATACTTGGAAACAAAAAATAATCTGTTGTTCTTGTCCTCCTCCAACAGGAACCAAAGTGAAGGGAAATCTTGCAAAACCAAATTCATAAGAAGCACCATTAAATTTTCTCAAACCATCGTGGGACACCAGTGTGGATTTTATTTGTGGAACTTTTCTTTACCTCAGCATATTCTCAGCTTCATGTTTTTTCAAACTTTCCAAAGACCAACTGGGGACATGATGGGGGTCTCACAGGCATCTGCATCCAGGATACTCCACCAGTTCCTGGATGCCATGCTACCACATGTCAGTGAGCACATATCATTTCACCTCACCCCTGAGATGAGGGCCAGCAATATGCAACACATCTACCGTATGACACACTACCCTTAAGTACTGGGCGCCATGGATTGCACTCATGTACACATCAAGGCACCACCCGATGAGGAGAGTAGAATCTACATCAATTGCAAGAGGTACCACTCCAATCAACTGCCAGGTTGTTTGCAATGCCCAGGGAATTATCCTGAATGTGTGTGCTGGCAGCCCTGACAGTTATCACAACTCCCATATATGGCATGCATCACAGCTGTACCAGATGTTTGCTAGGGGGTACATCCCACATGGCCATTTACTGGGGGATGCTGGCTACACCCTGGAACCATGGATGATGACACCCATCAGAAATGCACACACACCACAGAAGAATGCTATAATGAGGCACACACACAAATTAGGAACATCATAGAGGGTGTGTTTGGGCTTCTGAAGTCATGATTCAGGTGCCTAGATATATCTGGTGGAGCCCTGCAGTACTCTGTAGCCACATTTGCACATATGTTCACAGTATGTGCTATGCTACACAAGCAGATCCTGGGGAAACAGCTGTAGCAGGATCAGCAAAGGGAAGTGATACCCAGCTCCCCAAAAGTGCCTAGGTCACCACAGTCACAGGAGGACTTGGAGGAAGAACCCCCTACTGATGTCCCTGTAAGCAGATGTAGGCATGCCTTGGTTTTTGGCTAAGAGACAATGCATAACAAATTCACTGACAAAGTAGGGATCTAGGGACTGACACCTCACTCCTACTCACATACATATATTAAACTTGATGCCAGGCAACCCACACAACTTGTACCTATCAATGTATTGGCTGTGTACTGCTTGCATCAGGCAGAGTCAGCCCTGAACTACAGTCCTGTCACCTGCTGCATTCACAAGGTAAGTCACTAACCTACACAGTACTTGTGAGGATTAGTATGATATGGCATAGTATGTATGGATCTGCTACATTTATGCAAGTAAATATAGTGGGCTATTTGGACAGAATTAACATCCACATGGGACTGCAGATACCCAGTCCACTATCATGTGTCCTTTAATAGTCACTAGGCCTCATGCATGAAATATTCACTGCATCAGTCAATGGAGATATTAAACAGAGGGGTTACACAATAGCTGAACTACTGTGTATCCCAGCAAAACATATGATGTTGTTCCTTCACTCCCAACACAGCAGTGTTCCCATATAACTGCTGTAACAGTAATTCATCAATGGTATATCAGAAGTCCAGGCAATCTCAGAGCAGTAACATAGAAATTGATCTTACAGTGTATATCTCATTTAACACAGGAATAACAATGTACATATTTATGCTGCTGATATTGTAATGAATGACTGTTTATACTCTGGCAGCTTGTGTGGCTCAGTGGACTATGGAAGTTAACATGGGTGATGGCACTGATAGTTAAAATCTGGAAGTATCCACATCTTTTGGATGTGAGGTGTTATTATGTTGGTGGTTTTACAGACTGTCAATCTATGTGTGCTGTAACATTACTAAACTCTGTCACATGTTAATTACATCAGACAGCTGAAGAATGTTTTGGACAGTTTGACTGAAATGCTGTATGCAGATGCAGGGCAGATATCATTGTCTGTAACACACAAAATCCTGGACTGGAGTATAGGTAGGTGTGGCCTGGAGTGATTTTATAAGTACTGACACTTATATGCAGAGTGCAATTCTGTTGTCCCTTATCCAAAATGACATGTTATGTATAGATATGTCTATACATGCATACATATATGTATACATATCTGTGTGTGGATGTCCATATTGTCTTACATACCCTGATAATGGTGGGTAAAGCTGCACTATCACACATCTGTAATGTTGCTCAAAGGATCCAAAGTAAGGGCTCAACAGTACATAATGCACTTACATACAGACCCCTGTGCCTGCAGGATGTCACCACACATACAGCAACAGGTGAGCAGGTGGTGTAATGTATAATGTTATCTACGCATGCATGGACAGGGCAAATTGTTCTTGCCCGCAGGCTTGCCCATCCAAATGTAAACAGCCACATATGGCCAAACTGGTAACTGCAGCCACATAGCTATGATAAATAACAGTTATCTTACTGCTAGGCTACTAGGTGTAGATAACAGTATGAAGCAATTTCACTCTGTACACCACAGATACTGTGCAATGCAAGCCTAGTTTGTGCAATCTGCAAGTAGTTTGCCTGCAGTTATATCTAAAACAGATGTCAGCTGTGGCAAGTATTGTGATCTATTGTGTGTAAGAGTAGCTAGATAGGGGTTCTGATCTCACTCCAGTTCACTTGGTATGTGTGCGCTCATGTACCCCCTGCAAAACAAATAAAAAATCCTCATTGACTCTGAAATTGCAACAGTTCTTCACTTTTCGACCCTGTAAGTTACTGCTGGTGTCCAAACTGCCCCCTTCCTCAAGGCCTGCTGATGCCATTGACCTTAAGGCTGCCAGCTGCCATTGTAATGTCAGACTTCAGCAGTGGCATATGTGACATATACTGTGATTTATAGCATGCAAAAGTAGTTAAGTAGGGGTTCTAATATCACTACAAGTCATTTGGTGAATTTTTGTGTGTGTGTGCACATGTATTCCCCTGCAACACAACTGAGAATTCCTCACTGACTCTGAAATTGCAATAGTTCTTCACTTTTTGACCCTGTAAGTTGCTGCCAATTTCCAAACTGCCCTCTTCTACAAGGCCTGCTGATGTCATCGACCTTAAGACTACCAGCTGCCATTATAATGTCAGACTTAAGCTATGGTGTGTGCAATAAATACTGTGATGTATAGTGTGTAAGATTAGATAGGTAGTGTTTTCATTCTCACTCCAGACAACGGCGTGTGTGTATCTCTACATGACATACATATGATCACCTCAGTAACTTAAAAAGAGGTAGGGTTTTGTAGTATTTTGGTTGTAGCAGGTGATGTGGGCCTCCAAATGCCTGACAACAACTAGGCCTGCTGATGTCATCAAGCATAAGATGTCCTAAAGAGATAGTAATAGCAGACTTAAGGTGTAGCGCGTGTGTCACCTAGTGTATACTATTAGATAGGTAAGTGTTCTAATGTACATGCAGCCAACTTGCAGTGTGTGTGCGTGCTGTGCTGTGTCCTGTAAGTGGAAGTTGTGCTATCTTCAATGTAGCCAGGTTTGTGTGTGTGGCTGTTACAACATTTTACATCAGCTTATGGAATCATAGGATCTTTGAACTTTAGTAGCATAATGGCCCTACAGCCCTCATAATCCTATTCAAGGTTATACCCTTATTTACATGATCAGCACATATTGCCCCTGTCCACAAGGGACACAGGCAGAAGAACTGTGGTGAAATGATGGTCACCCAGCCAATCATACAGATGGCATCTGAGGTCCACTGAGGTGCTCTGTTTGCCATTAGGCAGGATTCTGTTTCAAAGGTGTGTTAAAGTCTGCTAGACAGATCTCTTCCACCAGCATGTATTACTAATGTCACATATCAGGTTCATGTCCTTAGAGTGAGTAATCCATGTACCATGCCACCTACAGATGTGCAGCATTTCCAGTCAAGCAGAGTCACACATAGCCCCGTATGCAAGGCAGAGATCACCTCTGAGTAGTCTATATGTCACTGGCTACAATGACCACTGGTTTCAAATGAAGCCCATTCAACAGATACTGAAGACATGAAGTTCCCTTGTGAGGGACCATTGTGTTGTGTGCAATTGCCAGTAGTGCTTGGAAAGGTACACTACCAAATGGCCATTGCATTCAAATATTGGCATGCTGACGGAAGAGTACATGGAGGTTATGAGTATGTTAGTTCGGGTGACTGTGCCCTCAGTTATGACATATGATTCCCATCTTACCACTGGGGAGACATGATGATCTCAGGTACATTAGGTGTAAGTCTGTATGGCCAGGCTTGTGTGCCCAGGTCTATCACCCCTGAGTATGTACATCACATGTTGCTCCTGATGTGCTACTTACCAGGAACATAGGTGTTAACCAATGAAAATGATTCTACATATATATTTGCATGAAGTTTATGGCCAGTAGTATGTCAATAGGCATTTGTTTATCAATGCCCTCTTGTAGAATATTGGCATAACTCACAGAGTCTATGATCGCTGAAAGTTTGCAGGCATCAGACAACATTATCAGCCACAGACAGTCAGTATTCACAGGTATCATGGTTAAATGGATCCCAAGTCATACAGGACCCAGGACTGAGCCCTGTTGTATACTGCTGCTTACAAATCAGCTGTTGGAGGTGGGTTTCCCTATTTTGAGTATGTGTGCCATTGATGAGCCACTTAGTGACCCCTATAATGATATTATTGTGGATACCTAAGTGGGTGCTTTTGTCAATGATGCCTGAGTGGGGGGATAGAGTCACATGGTTTGGCTAAGTCCAGGGGGTTGTATGCCCTGATGTCCCCTCACCAAGGTCCTTGGTGACTGCCTCAGATATGTCCACCATGTTTAACAGCCATGATCTCCCTGTCAGACATCCAAACTGTGTACAGTCAACTGTTGTAGACAACATATATGTTTACTGATCAGTTCCATGATGATTTGCCCTATGGCCATACAGATATAGCTACACAGGCAAATAGATCTATAGTTCCAGTGGTCGGTGGATGCACCACCTCTGTGCACGGGGATAACAGTTGCCATTGTCCAGTTAGCTGAAATGCAGCCAGTGGTTACAGTATGATTGCAAGGAGTTCCCAATGGTGTTAGTAATCCTTGGTGAATCCCATGTAGGATGCAGACTAGGATGGTTGCATGTCCAATAGATGCTCTGTATCCTCCATAGAGAGTACAGTTATGACCTTCTCTGTAGATATGGAAGGTATGGGACAGATTATATGAATGTCATGTAGCACGTGGTGGGGACAGGGGAGTGAAGTCAATGCAGAATCTGTGGGACAACAGATTAGCTATGAGTACAGACCCATTCTATGTGGCATCATTATGTACAAGTACACCAACAATCTGGACCTGTCTTCTGCGGTTACACATGTAACTACTCTGTGTATTGTGGTCCTGCTTTGTGGGGGAGGCTAATTTTGTCACATACTGCTTCTACACAATGTCACACAAACACTATGTGCTTGTTTTAGCTGAGGAGGTTATGCCCCCATTTTAGAGGGCACCCTCACCCCAGCAATCACACAGCAATGTCCACCTCTCATTGTACAGCCTGCTAATGGCAATTGTCCACCAAGCAGGTTTGCTGTGTCATGAGGAGCTCATGTTCCTCCTGTCAGGTACAGCCAATTCTATGCAGTTGTACTGCTGCTTACATAATGCATTGGTGTAGAGCTCTGCATACTTGCCTGTTCCATCTGAGGTGGGCGGTGCAGTCATGCTATGTAAACCATTCTATAGGAGGTAATACATTGATTTGTTGAAGTATATTTCTGTATTTTCTGCAAGGGGAGGGTTAGGTCTGATAGTTTTAATGAGTCTGATCTGTGGTCAGATCTCACCAGGGAGGACCTTAGAGTGGTGGGCTACAGTGGTCACCCATAGTGTGAAATTCATGAAGCACTATGTTGCCTCCCCTTGTGGGGATGTCACACCACTGGTCCAGGGCATTGTAGTTAAGGATGTGGACTAACCTTTGGGGAAGTGAGCTTCAGCATGGCTAAACACCACAGTTGGTAGTTAACTTAATGTCACCCCAAACCACGGTGTGCAGATATATCTTGATAGACACACTTACATTCAAATAAGCACAACAGGTGTCTTGATTCATGGAGCTGCTCCTGTAACTGACAATGGCTTGATTAGGTGCTCTTCCAGCAGTGAATATCACCTGCAGTTTCACCAGGAATGCATAGTGTTTCACTAAATCTGTATGTTTATCTGTCCTTAATGAATATGTATACACAACCTCCATTACCTTGCACACTGTCATTTTGAGGTCTGAACATGTGGAAGGATGTGTAGTCTGGTATGGTTATGGTGCTGTTCACAGCCATGAACCAGGTGTCTTTGACTGCAGAAATGTCTGCATATTCCAAGCTGGGGACACCTTCCACAGAGTGGGGTTTAGTATTGCCATTCCCAGTGTGTAGCTACATAACTGTGATGTTGCCTGAAGTTGACATTCTCATTGGAAAGTTTTCCCTGCAGATAGTGGCTATAAGTTGTACTGTGGGGGTATCTGCAGCCTTGGCCAGTACTCAAAATTCCAGAAGTGAGAGATGAAGACCGTCTCTGGCAAAACATTGACGTCTGTCAATCAAGTAATCCCAGGCAGACATGTAGTGGATCCCCTTACAATGAGATCACACACTAAGGCAATTATTGACATCCCTCATTTTCTTGTGTATTAAGCCATCATCCTAGGTGAGGGTCAAATGTAGCTGACAGCTATGGGCATACCCACGAGAGACACAGAGTGTGTAAGTCATGTGTCTGCATACAGCCCAATGATGTATGTTCCTAGTCGTACACTCCTGCAGAAAATATGATGTCAGCATTATGTCACCTGATATTCCTTGATTTGCGTCAATGTGTGGTATGGTGTATCATGTCAACCCACAGACAGCTAACTGTGACCTTTACCATATGTAGCCTGTTGACACAGACATCAATGTGACTCACGATGCAATCACCTCTGAATAATAGGTGTGATTTTGTGTTTTGTCTCGGCTGTTTGAGCGGTGAGACAGTAGTGCATGCACTATTATATGTACTGTGCTCTTCAGAGACAGGATTTTCTGAGGTGTCTGTTTGGGGATGTGTCTGGTAAGGAGCTGCACACATGCAGCTGTGTGTGATGTGGGTGTGTAGGTGGTGCAGGATATGAGCTGTGCATGTTGACATAAGGCTCATTGCCATATGTAATGACTGCTGTTGGCGACACCATGGCAGCAAGGTATGAAATGCAGTCACATCTGCCATATGTTGTGTTTGTGTGGCATAGGTGTATAGGGGTGGGTAAAATTTCCACACGTCATCAGCAGTCATTGGTAGTGCCATTAGCAATACAGTCATGCTTGTGTGTGTGTCACAGCATGCCATCAGTAGGCAGTGTCACGACAGATGGTGAAATGTAACATGTCACCTTTATGTAGATCCCATAAAGTAACACAGCACCTGACAGTGTGCCATACTATGCTTTGCCAGCCATTTGGACCTTGGATTGACCATAATCCTGTCATTAGGCATGGTACCAATATCATACCTACAAATGCGACATTGTGCAAGTCCTGCAAAGTTAGAGTCATGCTGCCACACCCTTGGGATTGACAGCCTGAAACACAGTGTTTGTAGCATGCCTTGCAGTTAAGATGTGGATGCCTGTGCATGCACAGAGGACTTGTTCAACTTTTCTGACATTATATTGGCCTTGCAAGTGTACAATGCCTGTCAAGCAACCACACAACAAACTGGTTGTTGTGTGACATGATGTAGGAGCACAGACATGTGTTCCAGGTACATAACTGTGCAATATGACATACCTAGAACATGTGGCAGGTGGACACAATTTGGCCAATTGTAGCCAGTCCTCTGCAGAAGGCCTCATAGCCATGTCATGCTGATATCCACCATTAATCTGTTGAAGGGCAGGTGCATGAAGTGCTGTGAAATTCTTACCTAAGATGGATCACCACCACAGTAGTGGTAGCCAGGCACCAGCAATTCAGAGGGCTCCCCTGCTTTTTGCATTTTCACCAGGTAATTGTGTCCTTTGAGTACACACCACTTGAGTAGTGTCTAACTGCAAAATACCTGTGTAAAACAACCCACCCTACCTTCATTGGGTATACATATTACATGCCCCTCCATTGTTTGCCTGTGCTCTGTACAGACACATTGGATGATTCTTTTCTTGGAACATGATGGAAGTAACTGCAATACTTAGTTGCACAGAGGACAAATAGCATGAAGTGCCAAGCAGTGTCCCCAGATCTCTCAGTCATCTGATATGCAAAGCCATGAAAGGAGTTAGCATGGATATGATCAGTAACAATGTCATACACCTACTGACACTGGACCAAACACAGTTTGTTTTGCTCAAGGGCAGATCATAGCTACTTACCCTAATGGGTGGACCTCATTGAGTGTTACAGTATGCAATGGATGATGGGAATATGATTCACTCCACCTACCATGGCCTGACAAGGTGTTTGATGATATTAGGCCAGCAGCTCTTGCTGGAAACTGTGTAGGTTATTTACAGAGTGGTGTGTCAGCTGCTGAATAGCCAAGTGTCTGATAGTCATTATCCGGGAAGATAGCATTGGGTAGACCTATACTACAATGACACCAGTTACCAGTGGACTTCCCTCAGACATAATTAATGGAGTACCTCATGTAGCCATTCCCTTCTCTGTAGTCATGGCCACTGTCATTGACCTCTGACTGACTACATTAGCAGGTGATTGCACATTAGGAGCTGTGACTGAATCCCACACAGAATCAGCATTATTCCAGGATGGTCTGAGACACACATTCAGCTATTGTCAGAGCCACTGACAAAAAGTAAATGCCAAGGACTGCACAATACTATCCTTTTGAAAGTCATCCACCCATGGAAAATATAGGAGTATCTGCACAATGCACACAGTTGAGCCACTACCCATGGATTTATGGACACAGAGAGTAATGTAGCCTTTTACTTTCACTGGTCAGTAAGATATAGGCATCCATTCAATTTTGTACAACCTATACAGAACGATATGCATGTAAATCCCAGAATGTCACTGTTATACCATATTTGGCACTCATCACACTTATCATTATATACAGTGGCACTTTTGCTATGTCACTGCACAGGCATATCTTACAACTGTAGCAGCCACATAGGTTCCATGGTAAACCAATACACATTGCAGATAACATGTCCAATGCAGTCTGTGTCAAGAGTGTACATGTGTAGTCTGTCTCCTACATGATTTGGAGGGGATGTGTATGGCTGCCTTACAGGGAGGTGTCAAATCCCACTGTGTACCTCCTGCTTATGCAAGACAGAACTAGCACATGTATTACTTGTCTTACACACCTGCACCATCACTGTGATATAAACAGTACATGCTGGAGAGACAAGTATGTAACACAGACACTACACCCTATATGTAACAGGCCCCCCATACATGTAAAGCACACGTCTGCTGTAATGCACATCATGTGCAAGTTACACAATGGGATGCAGAACAAGACAATCATAACTGGTGTAGGACAAATGTCTGTAATGGACAAAGGAAATCTGTAGGTGGGTCATCTCCATCATCACAGTTTGTAGATATGTTAGCTCTAGAAGCCCTGGTGACACTTATCAAGTGTATCAGATCATGTCATAGATAAGGGATGCATGCGTAGTCTTTGTGACACCATTGTCCTTGTTAGCCTATTATACACATTTGACCTTATGGAACCATGTACCTATACTGCTGTACCTTGCTGGAGATATATGTCTTCTGTGCTGACATTCTATCCTGTGCTGTGACATCTATGGGTTTATTGCCACTGTGTATCCATAAGTGTCCCCTGCAGACTCCTGAAACTGGAACCATAAACAAGTCCATGACACACCTTTCATTTTTTAAGTTTACAGCCATTACAACATCATACAACATAAGGTACACAAAATTATGTGGCTTACACATTACAAATATCAGCATACAGTATCTGTCAGTGACCAGTAAAAGTGGCATGGAAAAGCAACACTGCATTACACAATTACATATTAATTTATATAGTCACCCTGTGCATTAGACACATAGATTAATTTCCCTGCATCAAAGATGAGGATGACAGGGATGTGGCACAGGTATCATCACTTGCACAGGGTGTTGTGTTGGGATGCAGGAGACCTAGGCTGACCCAATAGGTTGAAAGCATGTGTGTGAGTCAGAAAGGGAAGCAGGCAAGATTGGCCATGGAAATGTGCCGTGTGTGTCTGTAGGTGTCCTGATTTTGACAGTGGTATCTGAATGTGTGCATGAGCACAGTCAAGCTCAGTGCTAGCCCTACATATATGTATGTATGTCAGACAGTTGTGAACCATGCATGATAGAGCTGACAGTTCACCATCTCCACCTCCGAACACGGGAAGTGGCTCTGCCAGTAGTTGCACTGGCACCTCCATGGCCAAGGTCAGAAATGGTGCTAGCATCTGATGGTGACTGCTGTCTGCTGGGACAGTATTTCCCACTGGAATGCTCAGGACCATGAGCTCATGGCCTGCCATGTCACGGTGTGGGCAGCACACTTCCCACTGGAGCACTGGATGTACTGCCACTACAGGAGGATGATTGAGCATGGCCATGTGGACTCTCATCAGATGTAGTTGCTGACCTACCTCCATGAGTCTGACACTCAACTCCAACCAGATGTTCCATCACAGACTATGTGCATTCCAAGACAAATATTCTGCTATCTATCTCAGACCACCTTCTTTCCACTGCATCAGCGAATTGATCCAGGGTATCAACAATGTGGTGGAGGCAGTCATGGATGTCAGGCTGTGCTGCATTCATAACCCTGAACATTCATGTGCAGTTCCTTTCAGAACATGACTGTGCCTCCATGATGGCCCAGAACATACGCCGAATAACCCATGATGAGACACCTGCAACAGGTGGTAAAGAACAGCAGGTCTCCTATGAGCACCCCTATCAATCCACCTGTGTGGAACCTCTCCAGCTCTCTGGCTATGGCCAGCAGCTACACTCACTGGAGCCATAGTTGCCACACTTTCCTGTTCAATGTCCCCACCCTCTGACTGTCCAATATCTGTGGCTTCAAGGGATTAGTATGTATAGGCATACTGACTGTGTGAGGTGATAATGAGGGTAGAAGAGGGATGCAAACCTCTGGGACAACTTCAGCCTCTGAAACCCCCACCTGTGCCTCACTTTGGCCAACATCATCATCAGAGTCTGAAGAGACACTGGCATCAGGTTGTGAGACCCCCCCCCGTCACCTGTGTTAAGAAAGGGAAAAGCAGTACATTAACACCTGCACTATTATGCTCTGCAGTACTATGTTGCAATACATGTAAAGCTGTAGACACTGTTGTCACTATTACGGACTTGTTTAACCTCCAACCTCACATAGTAGGACATGAGAACATTACTTTTCCCACAAACATATGTACTTACTTCTAAATAAAAGCTCAGTACACTGCAATCTCATCAGCAACAATGAGGTACACTATTGACATTTGCGAAGACTCTGCACAGCTGACACATATGGCAATCTGTAATGTCCTGACAGTACTGTCACATCTATCAGTGTTGTCACACCTACAAGGCATAGGTATGACTCTAAAGTGTGTACAGTCAGAAAATATCTGTGCAGTTGGCAATCATGCCAACAATACAGCAATCCAACCAGCAGACCTGGGATAATATTTTAGGGAATACATTGCAGTAAATCTACATCTATAACAAAACAAATGTTGTGCTTACCAGGAGCAGAACCACAGCCTTGTCCAATTCCTGAGGGACCTGTGAAAAGTTGAGGAAGAGGTAATGTAAACACCACAGCATGTTGCACTATAACAGAGTAATACATCCATATATCTAACATTTACAGTAGTCACTTTGTTAATTGTAATGTTGGTCAAAATCTGAGCATGAGATTCAAACTGCAGTTAAATTCCCCACCCCCCAAGAACAAACACCTGTCACCCACATAAAAGTATCTACAACCTGACACACTGAATGCTACAGTGTCCCTCAAGAGACAACTATGTTACAAATCTACAGTTAGACCTGCATTGTTCTCTGAGCGGAAGGGCACTTATCCTTGCAGGAGCTGCAAAGCCTGTTGTCATATTTCAACCAGGGTTGACTTTCAGCATCCAATTTATGATATTTTATTTAAACATGATTTTTATGCTGACTGTAAGTCTCATGGACTGATATATTTGGCTATATGTAAGTATTGTACTTCATTTTATATGGGGGAAAACTGTTAAGATGCTGAAGGAGCAAATCCTTCAGCATATGGGTGACATTAGATGGGGGGAAAAAAATTATGTTTTTTGCTTTCTGTATTTGATCTTAGCTTAATCCTACTAAATGACTCTAAAATTTTTGTTCTGCCCAATGTAGGCAGTATACTGTAATTCACTTGACTATTACTATATATTGTATTCTTTGTCACTGCTGATGCTTGGAGCTTTTCTCCCCGGGCCTCTACTGAAAATGGACATATATCCAGTTAGACTAGCCCGGTCAACAAATGTAAAATAAATAATAATAAATAATAAAAATATGCTCAGCACCCTAGCTAAACATATTTCTGTTTTTACTGATCATAGTTTTGATTTTATAGTGTTACAGTTGTTATATTTCAACAAAAGACATGGTGATTTTAATAATAGACTTGAAACTGCAGAGACTAGATGGATTGTAAAATTGCTGGGCAGATAAACTGCCTGGCCTCAATGCCTCTGTACCTTTGAAACCAATTCTTAAAAAATGAAGTATACATCAGTAATTGATTGTTAAAGGCTATTGGTTAATGGATGCATGTGTTTTATTATTTAATGTTTTCTTTACTGTTTTATTTTGTGGATCTGATGAAGCACAACTTGTGTGAAAGTGCTAATCCTGTATATTAAATATTTTGTTCCTTCCAGCCTTGGTGGATGCCTGGTTTGTTTGCTGCACTATCAAATGTTATTTCTTACTGGGTAACCTTTGGCTTTCTTGAACACATTCTTCTTATTCGGGTATTCCAATACTAATCAAACTAAGCTTACCTGGACGCTCTTCTGCTGTGGGAACTATGGCACCCACATCCACGATATATGGTGTGATGGATGCCTGGGAGCTATCATGTGTTCCTAGGTTTGCCAGGAATTCCTCAGTGGCTGAGAGTCATTGTTCTGCTGCAGGCCCTCCACTGGTGGCACCATGATCGCTGGCCACATCTACTGCTCTTCTGTGTGCAGCATTAATCATATCTGTGGCATGGTGTCGAACCTGCTCATATGTCCTGCTCTGGTGACCTATGGCATTCACATCATGGACAAGGTCAGCCCACAATGCTGACTGCTGTTCCCTGTTGTGTCTCCCCCTGAACAGTAGGGGTTCATGGTGTTGATGGCAGCCTTCCAGGATTATATCATTCTCAGCATCTGTAAAAGGGGCACATCATCTGGCATACATGTTTCCTGAAAGACAACAAGATAGGAACACATGTCAGGATCACATACATGAAAGTACACTAAGTAGAGATATAGCAAGAACAGAATGGCTGGCATTATCCACTGCTTGATCACACATGTCATATTCCACAGTGTACAAACATACTAATCATGTGGATAAAACTCAGATACTAGCAATAGTCAGCTATTCCTATGTGTGCTATGACAGATACTGCTGTATGATCATACACCCAACACAGGAGTCCATTGTAGTGTGTCCCCTAGGGATAACCCCCCCCCCCCTGATAATATGTCAAAACAACACTGCCAAACAAATAACTGTGTGCTATTACAACCACTATAAAGGGACATTCCCATGAGACCAGTGTGCCACATTGATAATAAACATTCCACCCTTGATGTACTGTATGTCATCTGTAAGTGTAACAAATGTGGAGATCAAGAACATATCATCATTACAGTTCTAAGTAAGGCTTAATGCTGTAATCCCCATTCCCCCTATGTATATTCACACATGTGCACCATTTTGTAAGCAAAAAGGTTACATACCTGATAGAGTACAATGCTCCTCTGTTCATGTGTACAGATATATAAAGTGTTTGTCAACTTGTTTCCTGTCTGAAGAAAGTCCCATACAGACTGGTTCCCCTATCCAACTATTTGCCTTTCTAACATACTTCTCATTTCCAAGTGATTGGCTCTTAACCAATCTGTGGTTCTGAAATGCTAATTGCAGCCAACACAGCTGATTTGCAGTATAATCAGCCAGTGACATGCAACCACTGAACAAGATATAAGGCCTTCATGTAGATTAGAAGCCCTTTCTCATATGTTGTGCTGGACATTCCTGGGGTCAAGATACTACATTATCACAAAGGGTATGTCTGCAGCAATTACTTTTACATACAGATGTGTGTGCTACTCGACCCCGGGAACTACCGCCCCATTAGCCTAACGAGCCTGGTCTGCAAGGCCATGGAGCATATCATCATAGAACTTATAAACAAAGAAATTGGTAATCTCCAAACTCTGGACCCCACCCAGTTCGGGGTTGTAAAAGGCAGATCATGTCTCCTAAACCTGATAGACTTCTTTGAAGAAGTCACCAAAGCCGTAGACGATGGTAAGGTGGTTCACACAGCCTATCTAGATCTCGCCAAGGCTTTTGACACCATCCCCCACTCTGTAATTATAGATAAACTCACTAAACTAGGTATAAATCCCTATGTCACAAGATGGGTTGCCAACTGGCTCACTGACAGAACCCACACTGTGAAAGTAGCAGACTCCAAATCCGACTTCAGACCAGTGACAAGTGAAGTACCACAGGGTTCAGTCCTGGGTCCTCTCCTGTTTGGTATCTACTTTACTGAAGTACAGGCTAACACAGAAGGTCTTTGGCTAACGAAGTTCGCATATGACTGCAAACTAGAAGCCATAATCAAAACTCCTAACAATGTGGACATCCTACAAAAGGGCCTCGCTGAGACAGATGCCTGGTGTCAAATCCATGGCCTCAAGCTCAATGCCAAAAAGTGCATTGTTATCCCCTTTGGTAAAAACTCTGTACCCATGAGCTACCACATAGGTGGTAGTCTACTTAACACCAAAAGTATGATAAGAGACCTTGGGACCCAGGTGGACAGTAGTCTCTCCTTTGATAATCACATCACCACAGTAGTCAGGAAATCCTTCTACGTGGCACACCTCATCACAAAAGGTTTCTCATCCAGGAAAAAAGAGGTCATTGTTCCTCTCTACCCGTCACTAATTAGACCCATTATAGAGTACAACTCCCCTTTTGGTATGTACCTCACAAGACATCTACAACAACTGGAAAGACTGCAGAAATACCTCACAAATAGGATTACTGGCCTCAAACAGATGCCCTATGCAGACTGTCTCAAAAAACTCCAGCTTTACTTCGTCGCATATCGCCTACTCAGAGGTGATCTCTGCCTAACATACAAAGCTATATCAAACCCAGAGCTGTTGGACATGCTACACCTAAAGAAATCCCAATCTCTCTGAGCTACATGCTTTAGGGACCTAAACCTTGTCACCACAATAAACAGAACATGCTGGAGGGATAGATTCCTGTCCCAGAGACTTCCCATACTCTGGAACAAACTACCTATCTATATCAAACAAAGCTCCTCATTAGCACTCTTCAATAAAAATCTTGATGATTGGATAGGAAATAGGAAATTCACCCCGGGGATCACCTCTGGAGCTCTGCTCGACAGGGGCACAGGAAAATAATTTTCTTGGGTGGAGAAAGCCAGGGTACCTTTTTAGCTAGGCTTATATAGGCCCTAGGGCCAATAGCTTAGTACCTACCTATGAACCTACAGGCTAAGTTAATGCTGCAGGCAATAGGCATAGGCAGAGAGTGTGAACACTGTGGAGGATAACAAGCTGTAAGAGTAACTGTGGGAGCTGTGGCAGCCTTGTTGTAGAAGGAGAGCCAGAGTGAGGGTATGAATTCCACTGCAAATGAAGGCATGTATTTAAGGTAAGTATGTTAAGTAATGGTATCACTGACATAGTAATAGCCAACATGCTTGTTTTATCCTTGAGAAACAGGGGGTAAATAGACAATTATGTCAACAATTTGGGCAACTGTCAGGTCATGCGTTACATTATGGTAGTAATTTGGAATGTGTGTTCTTGCAGTCTTTGTTACTAGCAGGACCTACATAAGTGTATATTAGTTGTGCAGATGTGCTAATCTGTAATATCATTATGAAATGATTGTGTGCTGCACTCTGATATTAGTGGGCTTCATTTGCTATACCTAAGTTAAAATCCTCTGTGAATGCATATTAATGCATGACCTGATACTGTATGTACTTACAGTGTTGCTATAGGGATATGTCAGGTGTGTTCCTATCTGCAGGCCTGTGACTTCCATCTAGGGTTGCCACCTTTCCAAATGCCCAAAGTGGGACATTTGTGCTACAAACATCAGATTTTGCAGGGCAGAACATACCCACGGCCAGTACAAAGGACAGAACTTCAGTTTTTTGCCTGAATAAAAGTTTATTCTTGTAGCATTTTAGTTCCTTATTCTGTTTCTTATAACATTTAGGTGTTTCAGATACAGAATAACTGTTTTATGCAACTATTACATCAAATATAGAAAATAATTTTGTCCTAAAATCTCAGGGCATTTGTCATTTTTTCACATTTTTTGCAGGACACAACTGCCCAAAGAGGGACTGTCCCTCGCAAAGTGGGACAGGTGGTAACCCTACTTCCATCAGTGAAAAGCAGACATTTCATTTGAAATGTATTGTGTGGATAAAGAGTGCATGACTCAGTCATTCATTGCTGGCTTCACAATAATGTAATTTAAATGCTATACATGACTGGATTTGAACCCAGGACTATGTGTGGAAAAACGTACTGCTTGGAAACCATTTAATAGACTGAGCTACTGAGTCACTGTTACAGCATGTGTATTTGTGAAGGTATAAGTGCACACATACAGTCTGCGACATACCTCCATTATATCCATTATTATGTGCCTGGTTTTATAGGGATGTATTTCTCCACCAGAGTCCCCGATGAACATGTATTTTGCCATGAATGTTTTAGCTAGTGTACTTGTACATGCTGCTGTTAAAAGTGCACATTAACCTGCTATTAGATACCTCAGTTGCATCCATTAGTTTTGTCTGGCTTTCTAGTGGTATAGTCATGTACCATTCTGAAAATGACACTCCCAGTTTTTCAATGACTTTTTCAGCAAGTTTGTGTGACATGACACTGTGTAGCTGTGCTTACACACAATTATGGCAACTTGCAATTAGTATGTTTTGCTTAAACCACCTGTTTTAATTAACAGAGATTACAGGAAGAGCTAGCTGAGGAGGAGCACCTGATCTGTGATATATAGCAATAAGTAGCCTGTTTTTGCTTATTTGTAGTAGTTATTGCTTATTCCAGATATTTATAGCAATTTTATTGTATACTGCATACTTGTACTGTATTTCATAGCTATTGGCTCACTGCTGGTTTTCTGCTGTGATAAACATTTCTGTAGTGTGTTCTGCCTAAAATAGTTTAGGTAGCAGCTGTAATATTCTCCATATTCCTGATTGTATTGTGGGCCTAGTTGTTTGTTAGAGGCTGTTTTCTGAGCTCGTTGTCCAGGCCATTTTAGTTGGCAAAGACAATCCCCCACTTCAGTGAGAGTTTAGTGTTTGTGGTCATTGTCTAGTTGGGTTGCCAGGTCTACGGCTTGGAGAAAGCACCTCATTGGTTCTTTTTAGCTTTTTTTAATGTTGTTTCAGGTTTCAACTTTCTGTTACTTAAGAAGTTAACTTGAGTGTTTCAGCCATTACACACAGAGCTATCTGAGGAGGAGCACCTGATCTGTGATATATAGCAATAAGTAGCCTGTTTTTTTTATTTGTAGTAGTTATTGCTTATTTTAGATATTTATAGCAATTTTATTGTATACTGCGTACTTGTACTGAATTTCATAGCTATTGGCTCACTGCTGGTTTTCTGCTGTGAGAAACATTTCTGTAGTGTTTTCTGCCTAAAATAGATTCCCATACTCCCCCCCTATTGGCATCTTGTCTTTATACCTGCTGGCCTTGCAGTTGCTCGCCCCTACTCTAAATTTGATCTTGGACACTCCTCCCACTCTAGTGTTATTAGCTCATTCTACCTAGTACACAGAGAACATCTGAGAAGGCCAACCCACTTAGTATCTTTCCTTCTGTTACTCCTTTCTCCCTTTCTTAAAAAAAAAAAAAAATTGCCTGAATCTCCTTGTGTTATGATTGTGCTTCTCAAACATTTTGGAAATATAGAGTATATTTTAGTGCATTTATTAAAACTGTATTTGCCTTAATATTGCTACAACTCAAGTGCTCTAGGTTGCACTGCATCTGAATTGTTTTAATGTGTTTTAGCTGCTTTTATGTATATATATAGACTTTTCTATATATGTAGACTAGCTACTTATTCTACTGTATTACTGCCTCTTAAATCATTTTTCAGTTGTGCATTTGCTTCATTTAAAAATATTTAAATTGCTAATTTGTAGTGTTTTAATTGCATTTGCTGTTTAGGGATACACACTCAAGTGTGTTAGCCTTTTCTGTGTTTATTTACTGTACTATTGCATTGTTTAGCCTGTTTAAACCAAAAAAAAAAAAAAAACAAAACTAAAAAAATACTATCTTGTTTGCTCGTTTCCTGCGTTTCCTAGCTAGTAAAGTCCAGAGTACAGGCTTTTCTGGTTTCAGGACTTTATTTTCTGTGTTCAGAGCTATCCAGACCTTGCTGTGGTAGAGGGAAGTCCTACCGCTTACCAGTGGGAGTGGTGAGCATTATACTGTCTATCTAACACTAGAGGAGTGGTTTCCAGCTCTGGAATTGTAATTTTATTAGCCATTTTGGGCTGATTTCTATCCCTTTCAACTTTCTCGCTTAAAAACACGTGTATTTGCACATTCTTCGCATCATGCAGCACCACAGGGCTACAGTTAAACTATTCCAGGTGCCAGAAAGCCTGCTCTTCAAATTTTCCCTTAGAACTAGCTGATTTCTCAGTAGTAGCACTAAAATCGGAACCACGGTGACTAGCACTTGCTCTAGAACCTGCTGGAAAGCACTAGAAAGCCTTAAACTGATACAAGCACTCAACTCTCCTTGTTAATAAGGAGAAATTAATCGTAGGCACTAAACAGCCTATAATTACAAAGTACCTTGCAAAGGTAAGGGAAAACAGCTCTTGTACTTTACAAAAAAGCACCTAAACGGGCATGTCCAAGGGTCAGCTTCCGGTGATTTCTCCTGACCACCTGGTGAATCTGGGCATACTGGGGCAATGCAGCAACTGCCTCATGTACACAGACAACCCTCTCCTCCTACCACCCAACACTACAACCTGCGAGAGATGCACTTACATAGCCAAACTGTAAGCAAAGCTCTCTCCAGCCAAGATTGTGCTAGACAGTCAAGAGGAGGAAGTTAACACCTGCACTACACCTCAAGCAACACATAGCCCTTCAAAACCCACACCATCAACACCCACACATAGCAACACTAAACCCACATATGTGGAGGGTCTTAACATTAACCTGCCCAGATAACAAGAACCTCCAAAGTTGAAATGCAAACAAACACCAGTCACACCCAAAGTGACACATAGCTCACAACACCAGTGTGCCACCAAACAACAGCCCCTAAGGCAAGGCAACGTACCCAAAACTTTAGTCATAGGTGACTCTATAGTCAGGCACACTGATGTCCCACTCACCAGGCTGAACAATGAGAAAATTTCAGTCAGCTGCCTGTCGGGTGCCAGGATCCGCCACATAATGCATGCACTCAAGTCACTCCATAACAAGTACAAATATGACTCTGTCATTGTCCATGTTGGAGTGAAGGACTTGACACGTACCTTCTTGGACTACATGAAAAGAGATATGGAAGAGCTCTCGGATCATGTGGCCCAGGCAGGTATAACCGTAACCCTGAGTAACATCCTACCTTCGCCCAAAATGATACCACAGTATAAGGACAAATTGATTGACTTCAAAAATTGGCTAAGCTTCTGGTGTCATTCAAAGGGGATCCAGTATCTGTCTGCCTGGGATGACATGATCGACAAACCATGATGTTTTGCCAGAGATGGTCTGCACCTGTCACCCCTAGGATTCAGGTTCCCTATAGTGCCTTTTTTAGGCAAGGTTCAAAGGACAAAACCACCACCATAACAGATACAAGCATGCAAAATCTGAAGGTAATGCTACTCAATGCTAGAAGTCTATACCTCAAAATGTACCCTCTCTCTTGAGGCACGCCTAAAAATGGAGAACATCGATATCTGTGCAGTAATTGAAACCTGGTTCAAGACTCCAGAGAGCACCCCTGCAATACCAGGCTACAACTCTTACCACACTTTTCGGCCACCAAACCAAGACCGAAACATTAAAGGTGGAGGAGTGTCCATATTCACCAAGGATATTCACACCTCCAGGCTAGTTGCCCAACACAATGCATCTGAAATTCTCCAGGTGCAACTAACACTAGGTAAGACTGCAATCCAAATTGTAGCTTGCTATAGATCCCCCACCATGCCCCATAATTCTCACTACACCTTTCTAAACATACTGGAAAATATTACGATACAGCCAAACACCCTAACTGGGTGATTTCAACTACCCTGCCATTAACTGGGAAAACTACTCGGGTATCAACACATTTTCACAACGGTTCCTGGAATTCATGAATTCCGATGCCCTGGATCAACTAATCCATTGTCCCACCAAGAGCTACAATATCCTAGACCTGGTCATTACCAACATGCGAGATAGATGCTCCACACCAGTGGTCACCCCCTCATTGGTCAGGTCTGACCATAAGCAAATCACCCTTGACATTCACATCCCACCCCCATCCCCCCAGTAAGGAAACCTCCGTAAAAAACTTCTCCAAAGCCAACTTCATGCTACTCAAGTCAGAAGTGAGAAACTTCATGACACCCATGCAGACGGGAGCTGAATGTTCGACTGCTGAATCCTACACTAATGCACTGTACGAGCACTTCAACCAAGATGCTCTCCTCCAAAAAAGGAAGCCAATCTGGTGGTCACCTGCCATAAACAAACTATACAACAGAAGGAAGAAACTGTTGCAGAAAAGAGGAAAATCTCAGGATGCAAAAAGCTCCCTTACCAGCCTCAGTAAGAAACTGAGATCCCTCATAAAATCCTCCAAAGCTAGTTATGAAAATAAAATTGCCAAAGATTCCAAAGACAACCACAAGACATTCTATAGTTATGTCAAGAATCTAAATGGCAATGCTCAGATCTGATCTGAGCTACAACAGAATGGCATTAAATATGCTGATCTCAAGGATATTGCCAATATCCTGGCAGATCAATTTACTGCCAACTTCACCCCCTCTGACCCCCTAAAGGGCCCATCTCAATACCAAAAGATTGCCAAATTCCAGTAATCATGGCCACACAGGTGGAAGCCGCACTCTCCAAAGCTAAGAATACAGGATCCATGGGACCATATTACATTCAGGGTTGTGTACTACATGAATTGAAAAATGAACTGGCACCTCACCTAAGTGTCATGTTTAATCATTGCCTCGCCTTAGGCTTTGTGCCCACTGAGTGGTGCACAGCTACAGTTATCCCACTCCACAAGGGGTGATTCACTTTGGATCCCAGGAACTACCGTCCCATCAGTCTGATGAGCCTTATCTGCAAGGGCATGGACTGCATTATCAGGGAACTTATAAACGAAGACATTGGCAACCTTCAAACACTGGACCTCACCCAGTTTGGGTTCGTGAAGGGCCGATTTTGTCTCCTGAACCTGATTGACTTTTATGAATCAGTCTCCAGAGCTGTGGATGAGGGTAAGGCAGTCCACACAGTCTATCTGGACATTGCCAAGGCCTTCAATACCATCCCCCACTCTGTAATCATAGATAAACTTACTAAGCTGGGCATAAATCCCTACATCACGTGATGGGTTGCCAACTGGCTTACTGACAGAACCCTGACTGTAAAAGTAGATGACTCCAAATCCAGCTCCAGACAAGTGACAAGTGGAGTACTTCAGGATTCAGTCCTGGGACAGCTGTTGTTTGGCATCTATTATCTGTAGTACAGGCCAACACTAAGGGACTCCGGCTAACAAAGTTCGCGATGACTGCAAACTGAGAGCCATTATTGAATACCCAAATGATGGGGATATTCTACAAAAGGGCCTTACAGAAACAGATGCTTGGTGCCAGAGCCATGGGCTCAAGCTTAATACCAAGAAATGTATAGTTATCCCCTTTGGGAAAAACCATGCACCCATGAATTACCACATAGGTGGCAGTACACTAACACTGAAAGTGTGATGAGAGACTTAGGGACACAGGTGGATAGTGGTCTCACCTTCGATAACCACATTGCCACAACAGTCAGGAATTCCTTCTGTGTGGCACACCTCATCAGTAAGGGCTTTTCATCCAGAAAAAAGGAGGTCATTGTCCCACTGTACTCATCCCTCATTAGACCCATTATAGAGTACAATGCCCCATTTGGTGTGTACCTCACAAGACATCTGCAACAGCTGGAAAGGCCGCAGAAATACCTCACTAAAAGAATCACAAGCCTAAAGCAGATGCTCTATGCTGCCTGTCTAAAAAAACTCCAGCTATACTCTGTGGCATATTGTCTACTCAGAGGCGATCTCTGCTTAACATCCAAGACCATGTCAAACCCTGAGCTACTGGACATGTCCACTTAAAGAAATCCCAATCCCTCTGAGCCACACTCTCCAGGGATTTAAACATTGTTATCACAATGAACAAAACATGCTGGAGGGATAGGTTCCTGGCGCAGAGACACCCCATACTCTGGAATAGACTGCCCATACATGTCAAGCAGAGTGCCTCCTTGGCCCTCTTCCAAAGGAACCTTGACGATTGGATGGGAGATAGGAAATTCATCCCAGGGATCACTTCAGTCACCCTGCTAGACAGGGGTCCAGGGAAGTAAATACTGTGGAAAGAAATATCCAGGGAATTGTTATGGCTAGGCTTGTATAGGCCCTAGGGCCAATAGCCTAGTACCAACCTATGAACAGCTGTGGAGTGTGGCAGGTTAATGCAGTGGTCTGCAGGTGCGATGGTCTTGGTTTCAAAATGGGGAACAGGTGTTCATTTTGTACGTGTTTATTATCACTTAAAACACATATATCAATATAACTCCATTTAGCTGAGCTTAGCAGTGCTGCATGATGGGCTGCATTGCTCAGCATTGCACAAAAAATATTTAAAGAAAAGAAAAAAGGGGAGATAGGTTAGTGGTAAAATGAGGTGCAAGCAGGGGGAAAAACATAGTGCAATGAGAGTGGAATGTTGGGGAAGGGACTTAGGTATGTATGGGGGAGGTAAGTTGAAGACAGAGAAGACAGACAAGACAGCAGACCAGGAGGTATGTGACACAAGAGGGGTGGTGAACACCTTGGATTTGGAGGCTGTTGTGGAATCCAGGTCTCAAGTACCTCCAAAGTGTAGCAGCATGACTCAAGTCCCCTCCCATGGGGATGTTGGCACTTCTCCTTCACTGTCCCTGGGGTGGCAGTGGTGGAGGCTGGGCTATAGGGTGAGGCTGCACCACCACGGTGGGCAGCATGCCCTTCATCCAGCACAGGCAGCATCAAAAACTATGGAACACAGTCCTGCACACAAAACCTGACAGTTCATTGTGGGTGACAACACCCCCTCCACCACTGCTCCCAGGGGTGGACGAGCCCCATCCTGAGGGGCAGAATTACCTGATGCCACATTTAGTGCAGGGGCAGCAGAGGGGGCACAGCCAGGCTGAGTCCCAGATGTGCTGGTCCCTGGTGCCAAGGCCGGAGAAGCCATGGTAGGTGGATCACCTGGAACCAGCCTACCTTGTTGTTGCGCTGTAGTAAATTAGTTGTACCAACAGGTTAAGGTTAGTAATAACCAAACTAATGTTAGCATTAACATAATGGAAAATAATATTGATTAATCCAAATACATATTAAGGTATATTATGTGGAACACAACAATAAATAACATAACAGTAAGTATGTTAACTGCAAACTAGAATGAAATAACCCATAACAACAACAAAACAGTTAGTTTAATAGAATATATTAATATTAAATCATAATAATAAATAACATTAATAAATTAAAGAAGATAAGGGGTGAGGAGAGAGAGAAAAACATAACATTAGTGATGTTGCAGATGCTAATGCATACTTCTACAGGTGTGCAGTGTCAGTTGTGAGTACAGTGACTCATATTCTTCTATAGATGATGTAGCACATGCATACCTCTCAAGCTGTTAGCATAGGACAGTATGGGCCAAGCACTAACAGATGCAGGTACACAACTACATGGAACCGTTTCACATAATGTGCACGTACATAACTACCAAGGTGTTCTGTAAATGTATTTGCAAATACATTGCATTCCAGGTAATCATTTATCTGCTAATCATGGACCAGACAGATTGGGCAGCTGTCATTACATTATGAAACATTATGACACTTGAGAGGTAGGTTTGTGTACATTAAGTAGACTAGACAGCCATCATGTCTTAGTTGGCAGGCATGGGAGTAAAACTCAAAAGCTGTGACTGCAGAGGACGTGCACATTATGTAACAATTGACTGCAGTGACATTAGAACAGATATTCAATGAATACAGCCCTACTGTACTTATTTCAATGCACTCTTGTGAAACCACAATCCTGCTTTACACTTTATTGTTATTGCTCCTTAGAATTTGTGAAGTATGCACATGATATCTGTCCAGAACGTGGGCTAACTTACCCATATACTTTGGTCCTGGAGTGAGAGGAATAGAGAGCATTATGTGACTGAAAGTGGGCTGCTGGCAGCCCTGAATCATACTGTGGGTTGTGCAGTACATTTATCAGGCAATTACTTTTGCATTCGTTATTCATTTCAGTTTTACAGTTGACTGCAGCAATGTTAGAACAGACATGCAGTGAATACAGCCCTACTGCTCTTATTGCAACACATTAGTTATCAAACTACAATCCTGCTTTAACCCGTATTGCGTATTGTTATTGTTTATTGTTTATTGCACTACAGTTATCAGAAAATATCTGTACTTACCACAGTCATGGCGCATCCTGGCCAGGCTCCTGGCATGAGACTGGATGTTGCAAGCCCATTCAGCTGCAGGTGTTGGAAGAGAAGCACACCATTAAGCATACAGTTTTTCATAGATTCAGATTGTATTTTAGTAAAGTAGTGACAAATATACTTATATATCTGTGGGGCATGCCCAGCCCTAGGCTGTTGAACTCAGGTGTCCAAGTTTCCCCTCTTCTTTCACTTCAGGTTATCGTAGTGGTGACAATTCTACTCACCAGTGTGGAGGATACCAATAGCACTGATTAGATCCCTGGCCAACTGATTCCAGGCTTCAGCTTTAGATTCTGAGCACTGGTAATCACCTTGCAACAGCCGGGGTTCATAGTTTTGGACCAGAAGTCCAACAGACACTCTGGACTCTTGCACACACCACCTCTGCGCCTGAAAGTGCACTCCCTCACCAACACCACCAGATATATCAACAAGTTAATAAGATTCCAAAGAATGCTGCAGAATTCCTGCCTATTGCCCTTAATATAGACTGTTTTCCCTCCCTTACACGTCATACTGCAACATTCAAAAAAGTGCTGTGTTGCTTAGCATCACACAAACCCGCTTAGCAGAACTGAGCATTGTGTAAACTCACACAAATGTGTTTTAGCAAAGCCTAGCAAAGCAGAAACAGGAGTAGCCGCTAACTATGTTTAAGTAGTACTTAGCACTGCACAGCCTTTTAAAATGTAACAAATTTGTTTTTACATTAAACGTCCTTTAGGTCACCTCACACATTTCCACAACAATAAATGTAAAATGGTATGACTGATGGGGACTTGAACCCGGGACCTACAACATAATAGACCGTGACTCTCTCAGCTACACGAGTAATATGATAACCAGTATACATTCACATATACTACTAAGCAACCTGTTAGCATTGCTAAGCACCACGATGTGCCAGGTAAATGGCCATTCATAACATAAAATAAAAACACGGTAGACAAAAACACATAATTAATTACATCCAATTTCTATTTATAGATGTCTGGCAGATGTCACCTATGCATGTGCAAGCACAGCTCAGCATTGCTGTGCTCCATGTCATGCAAACAGGCATTAAAAGAAAGCAAAATAAATAATTAATCGCATCCGGTTTCTATTTTATGATGTCTGGCAGGTGTCAGCTGTGTATGTGTAAGCGCAGCAAACAGGCATTAAAAAAATATTAAATTTCACACATATTTCTAGACTACCAGGGTACATTACAGGGATTCATATTCTGTACATAACATCTGTCCAGGAATTCCCTGGACAATTCACAACCATGGGCACTTCACTGCTACTTACATGGATTCAATATCTGTATTACTATGATCTCCCTTGGAAGAGCACCATGATTAATATGCATGGTGTGCTGCTGAGGTGGAACTGTCCATGTACACTGGTATATTCCATGTAGGCTCTACACAGAGCCTACACAGATTTTATTGAATCCTGGGGAGAGTCTTTTTCTACATCCCTATTTATCTATCTATCTATCTATCTATCTATCTATCTATCTATCTATCTATCTATCTATCTATATGTGTGCGTGTGTATGTGTGTGTGTGCCCGTGTGTGCCCGTGTGTGTGTGCGTGTGTGTGCATGTGTGTGCATGTGTGTGTGTGTGTGTGTGTGTGTGTGTGTGTGTGTGTGTGTGTGTGCATGTGTGTGCGTGTGTGTGCGTGTGTGTGTGTGTGTGTGTGTGTGTGTGTGTGTGTGTGTGTGTGTGTGTGTATTGGTTTATTATTAAAGATCAAATGCACCCAATGTCAACATGCAAAACTTTGATGTACTAATGTTAGAAACTACAACGTCAACATGCAACTACACATGTGGTGAAAAACAGCCTCTGTTTTTGTAAATTTTAACTAAAAAACAAAAACATCATATCTATTTATCTATCTGTCTGTCTGTCTGTCTGTCCGTCCATCCATCCATCTATCTGTCTAACTATCTCTCTATCCATCTATGTATCAGTCTATCAATGTTATGGGGTTACGCTGAACATAAATGATACACTGTTCACTGATTTAACATTGATCACACCCAATAGTTTAGACTTCGTTTTAGAAAATGCAGCACAGTGTTATCCAATATTCTAAATCCCCGAGACAAGGGCTAAACTTTGCAATTTTTCAAAGGGCATACACAGCTAAAGTAACTTTCAGTACTTGTCTTCAGCCTATTAGTATAACCTATTTTCTGCACAACATTGTAAATGTTATATGTCATGTTTAAAATGCTGAATTAGACATTTTATGCTTCTTGTATGAATGCCATTTTAGTCTCTCTTCCACAAAGGTATTATATGTCATGTCTACAGGGAAAATTTTAAACATGAATCTTCAGAGTGTGGTGAAAATGAAAGAAAATCAATTTAAGCATTGACAAATATCTACTAAATAATGTTACAGCCCTTGCTTTTTGATAAAGAATGACCTTTACATCCCTCTAAATGCTGATCTTACAAACTATTTAAGTGAATTTATACTCTAGCTTAGCTATATCAAGCATCTTCCTAAATTACTATTCAAGATAAATTCGGAGGGATTTAGGAATGCGTTTTCATTGCATTTTTATTGTCAATATAAACTACTTGAACTGTAACTCCTTAAATATGTAGTATTATCTATATATACACAGGCAGATCATTCCATTTAGTTCCTCAGATTTCTAAATATGCATTGCATTTATTTCCCTATAAGAAAGATGTTATATGTATAGCAAATGCCTCTGGAATGTTCTTAATCTGTACTTTGTCATAAGACAGAGGAAAGTATCAGGGGCTGTTCCAGTTGTACAAAGTATCTGGAAATGTTTGCTCTTATCTTTGACTACATATAAAAAGTATGATTAACGTAAGAAACTTTATTCATTTTTGCAATACTGCTACACTCTCTCAGCAGAGCTTGACACCATTAAGATCAAAATGTGTTAATTTGACTTTGATTTCATACTGCTGCTGTTGTGGGTCCTCCATTTTATATTGACTTGCACTTGTGCAAGTAACAGTTTGTTTTACTCCCTTTCTGTCTGTCTTTCTGTTTCTTTCTCTCCTCTTCACTGTCTGTTGCTCTCTCTTTTACTCTCTGACCACAACCCTGCACGACTTAGAAAATAAATGCAGCTACCATGAAAACAGCTGCACAGTGAAGGAAAATCATAGAATGATCTTAAAACAGCTGCTTTATCTCTTTGTTTGCATTGTTTTTTTCTTCAAAGCACTACCAGGGTTTTGCTTTGCTGTAACAATGTAAGATGAGATTTGCTGATTATTTACTGATTATTACAGTTATGAAAACATGAGCAATAACCAAATTCAACTCATTCTGTAAATATGCTTTTTTTAACTCAAGAGTGTGTAAAATACTACTATGCAAATATCCACCCTGCCATCTGACAGGCAGAACAAACAATTTCTGAAAGTAAGATTAGAAAAAAGGTTTAACTCACTGCATAAATATGCTTTCTATTCCATTACACACTAACTGGTGGATGTAAAGAAGAGGGTATAGTTACAAAATATGCATTTAGTGTTTGCAGATGCTTTGTACTTCTTGTGAACAAGGTATGCGACAATAATGTACTAGAATAATCCTAACCACTATGGTGTCATCATATGTCAGCAGTGGTCAAGCAACAAATGTGGCAGTAAGAGTGACAGGATGAGAAGACCCTCGAGTATAGCCTAGTTCAAGTTCTGTCCTGTGGCCCCATACTTGTTGGTGGCCACTGGTCATCCAAGTGTCAGTGATCACGCTGAACATGTCCTCTTCTTTCACCAGTGAGTGCCCCCAGTACACCTTGCACCTTTTTAAAATGATTGAATGTTAGACTTAGTAACAACTATACAGCTGCTCACTGCTACACTCAGGCAGATAACACATCTAGCAGTGTTGGGGTCATTGGTCTTAGTACCATGCATGTTATTTGTGTTCAATGTCACTGTGCTGGCACTCTTTCTGAAAACAGACATGTATTCCAGTTATAACACATCATTATTTAGTTTACAAAAATATTTTTGACCAAAGAGTAAGTGGAAGGAACTTCAGTGTATCATACCTTTATTTTAATATCACTCTTCAGAAGGCAGCTACTTACTAATCAAACTTAGTGTGATCATCTATTTCTAGTATTTTATACTTCTTTTACTCATAATTTTGTATAATTTTGAATAAATTATATTATTTCACCAGTTCTTTTTATTCTGAAGTCAGTCTCTCATTGTAGTGCTTATGTCACAACCTCATAACTTATTAATGATCATTTGCCACTCTTATATAAAAATGTAATTCTCATTCATTTAATACAGCATGTGATGTATCACCTTATAAAACAAAATTTTGTCGTGATATTTCTGATTTTATTTCATAGACCTGAAGGATTCATATACTTATCCTAAAAAACCACCAAAGATACAAGTCTGCACTTAGTTTTTTGAACACTCCCTTTTAGCAATATCATGGTAATGTGCCATGTAAAAGTAGAAAAGTAATTAAGTACCAAGGATTAAAAGCCAGACCACTTTTTTCAAAATAACAAAACTATTCCTAAGTGGTTCCACTCTTAAATTTTTAGAACTTCATCAGGATCAACAATAAAATTGATTCTAGCTTTATTCCTCCAATATATTTAGTATATAAGGTTTTCTTTTAAGTTAAACTAACATTGATACATTTTACCATATTTGCAACATTCCATCTATGGAATTTAAACTACCCTTGTATATTTTAATTTGAAACACGGATTATAGGCTAGAAACAAAAGAAATTACATACTTCTTGCTACAGATCCATATGACGACCATTTATTAAATATTCTTTCTTTTATTCCTTTGTTAATCAGGTAAACCCTTACTATACAAGCATATTTTCAGGAAGGACACAGGAGTACTATCTGGATAAGGGGCTTGGTCAGTGTAAAACAAAAGGCAGGGACTTTGGGAATCAAACTCTGTTTTGGGTGAAGTTCATCAGCATTTTGACGGAAAAACATTAAGGTGTTTCCCTCTTCTCAGATATAGTGCAACTCAAAGCTGGTATTGTTAGAGGCTGGGATATCAGGACAGAGCTCTATTAAGGTGGTACACAGAGTACAGCTACCGTCCCCGCAAGAATGCTTTAAAATTGTATTTGCGAGTTTACTTAGTATAGTAGTGAGAGGGGGTAGTAGTATTGTATTTAGCACATGATACTTCAGTGATCCTGGCTGCACTAGATCCACATTAACATCTTTAGTTGATAATATCAGGTTCAGAAGTATCAGTGCTTAGCATCTGCTTACAAGCTGCATCTACACTCTCTGTAATCCAGACCATCACAGTACTGCTGCATTATAAACCGCTAGAATATTTCACATGCCCACTTTCTCTTCACTGCTAATTTTGTGTAGTTCTTTTTAAAGTATCACAGATGCCTAAAATTGCACCTGTTTTAACTTGTAGTTAAACTGCTAGCATTTGAATGGAACAGGTAAATAATAACTTCAGTATAATTAAATCCTTTTCTCTTGTCTTTCTGTTTTTTATATTAGAAAGGTGGCACTCTACACAAACATTTGCATTTTGTTTTACTGAATATGCCCCATGTTCTTTTTAAGAACCCACCGTTTGGAATTTCATGTGCATCTTCTAATAAATGGTAGAGTTATAATGAACTAATTGAGTCTGCATCATTAATTATGTTTCTGCTACTTGTCTGAGTTATTGCACACACATTATCGCTGGACACTATGAAATGTGTGTCCCTTCAGTCTTATGAACAATGTATCTCCATGCATATTTTGCACTTAATGAAAAGTACGTTGTAGCTACCATGGTCTTATCTGTGGTGGTAACAGCATAACTGTCTGTGTATACTGACTGTTGTAACAGCATTTGGTTACACAAGCATGAACTTGATAAAAATAATCCTGTTGCTTCTCAAATACATTTACATAAATAACTCAAGATGGCATATGTGAAGGTAAAATTATATACAGAACAGCAAAATGTTTCAAGCATAAATCGTGATGTAGTTTTGCATATCAGTAAATGCAAAATAAAAATGCTAATTAGAGGTGCCTGTTCCTTAAGCATAAAGCAGGAAAGCAAAACAAGGCGTCAATTAACAAAATAGTCATGACATGGCTAATTCTCCCTGTATTAAATAAGACTTCAGCAGACATGGCTAATTCTCCCTGTAGTAGCTAACAGTTCAGTAGGTATGGCTAATTCTCCCTATAGTAGCTAACAGTAAAGTATGCATGGCTAATTCTCCCTGTAGTAGCTAACACTTCAGTAGGCATGACTAATTCTCCCTGTAGTAGCTAACACTTCAGTAGGCATGGCTAATTCTCCCTGTAGTAGCTAACAATTCAGTAGGCATGGCAAATTCTCCCTATAGTAGCTAACAGTTCAGTAGGCATGACTAATTCTCCCTGTAGTAGCTAACAGTTCAGTAGGTATGGCTAATTCTCCCTGTAGTAGATAACAGTTCAGCAGACATGGCTAATTCTCCCTGTATTAGCTAACAGTTCAGTAGGTATGGCCAATTCTCCCTGTAGTAGCTAAGAGTTCAGCAGACATAGCTAATTCACCCTGTAGTAGCTAACAGTTCAGTAGGCATGGCTAATTCTCCCTGTAGTAGCTAAGAGTTCAGCAGACATGGCTAATTCTCCATGCATTAGCTAAGAGTTCAGTAGGCATGGCTAATTCTCCCTGTAGTAGCTAACAGTTCACTAGGCATGGCTAATTCTTCCTGTAGTATAAGAGTTCAACAGACATGGCTAATTCACCCTATAGTAGCTAACAGTTCAGTAGGCATGGCTAATTCTTCCTGTAGTAGCTAACAGTTCAGCAGACATGGCTAATTCTCCATGTATTAGCTAACAGTTCAATAGATGTGGCTAATTCTCTCTGTCATGAAGGCTTTTACCTCCTCAGCATTCTCATTCCTTAATTCTCTCTTTAGCTGAAAATGTTCTATTCATCCAATTCATTCTTTCCTTCTCAGGCTCTCTCTTCCACCAATTGGAATATTTTAGCAATAATTTTTACATGTAAACACTAAGGAAAAATAACCATGTAGCTCTGACCTAATGCTTTTCTTTATGTGTCCCTGTGTTTCTCAGTCATAACTTTATCAGGTTCACACAATGTTCTTTGCCTGATATAATAATAATGTCCATATCATCCCAATTTTTCTTCATATACATGCTCATTTTCTAAGTAGGAACAGCACTCCCCTATAACCCTGGTAGCATTGCTCTTTGTATAATCAAAAATCTCTTTCCTTTATTTTTCCATTTTTTATTTTAGCACACAACACCATTTTAACAATTATTTACCACATAAGTATTGTTGCCCTTCAGCCCTTAGTTTTTCCTTATACACACCTGTATGGCTTCTATAATTTCATAATCTCTCTCTTTCTACCTATATGTGTGTATGTGATGCCCCTGGACTGGCCCAGTAATCAAGGAGCCTCAATCTTCACCGCTGGCAAAAGGGTGGGATGTATACACTGGGAGGATGACTAAGTACACACACAGTAAAGTACAATTTCCCTTAAGAGCACACAGAGATCACAGTCAGTCTGGGGCTGGTTGCTCCCTCTTTCTCCAGATCCTCAGTAAGACTCCCTACTGGGACAGCTATAGAGCTGACATCTCAGCTGAGTGGTCAAGCTAAGACCTCCAGCACCTTCTCTGTCCAACCAGTGCTTTGTGTCCCTGCCTAAGTAGCTGACACACACACGCACTTTGAGATTTGATTTATACACACACACACACACACACACACACACACACACACACACACACACACACACACACACGCACACACACACACACACACACACACACACACACACACACACACACACACACACACACACACACACACACACACACACACACACACACACACACACACACACACACACACACACACACACACACACAAAAAACACACACCTGGGAAAGGCTGGCACAAGTTTATAGCTATGCCCCCTTCTGCCCAGGCTATAAGTTAGTTTTTACTGTAACTAGCTACTTTAAGGCCCTTAGCAAAGGGTGTCCAATCTTACTGTGTAAGGTTGCTATTAATTCAAATGTTAGTTTGACCAAGAGACAAGGCTATTAGGAGTGGCCCACAGTGTCACCAAAGAGATATGCAAGTACTCTAAGAGCTTAAATAGATCTCACAAATATCAACTACAATGACAGGTTTAAATATATTTAATAATAAATAATAAAAGAACAAGACAATACTCAGTAAGTAATCAGTTACATCAGAGTACAAAATCACAGGAAATATTTAAAACAACATTGCAGGACAGTCTCAAATAAAGAAAACATCTAAGCTATACTTTACTATATTCCTATCGGAATCTCAGAGTTACTATGCCCTAAAATCTTACTTACAGAACAATACGCAGGCAGAAGTGGTGAGTGGATGTTTCCAGGTCAAAGGCAAAATACAAAATGCCCTGTCTTTCTCAGAGAGTTCTTAAATCAATATCTCAGATATTGCTGCTGAGATACTTGCAGGATGACATCACTTTTGTCATTTGACTATCCCAGGTGAAAATCCCCATTGCTAGAAACTGCCATCATTTTAGCATCTCCCTGTAAAAATACATATTACTCAGATCTTTGAAACGGGTGGAAGACATAAAATAATAAAATACTTACAAAACAATGCAGAAGGATCCCTAGTTTTAGACGTCCTGTCTTCTTGCTGCATTGAAACAATCTCTTTTATTATGTGGTTATAAAACAATTTAATTTCAACTATTTTCCTGAAGTTTTGCAAGTTAACCTTCTATGTTCCAGTTTCCACTGTTAAAAATATATATAATCATACAGCTACAATAGTGTATATACATTTATGTTCTAATCCAGCAGGGTACACTGTGGTCACACATCTAGGTTCAGTACTGTACAAACCCTGTTCAACACACACTTCTGTACCAGCAGTTTAACATACATTCAACATACAGTTCTAATACATTTGTAAGACAAGCATATGAATCGTGTTGATATTCACAAATGACATATGATTATTTACAAAATCCCAGATAGCTGGGCTGGCAATATTTCCATTTGTAGCATTTCTTCCCCCCGAAAACTCAAGCTAGTTTTTCAAGTGACCCTTGAGAAATGTTGCTTGAGAGGGTGAACCTATCTGGGAATACACTACCCCATATCCTATCTTGAGATTCCAGCTGCCTTGGGATTGCTGACCCCAGTATGGTGCTGCACTGTCCCATCCTATACCTGCAACCCTAGGCTCCACCATTGTAATTTGGGATTTGGCTGGCTGGCTCCCTGTAGCCATAGACCCCACACAGACCCCTCCTGCCTTATACTGCATATACTTAGCACTAGGGCCTCCCTATCATGGTAATGTTTCATCATGTTAACATGGTAAAGTTGGTGCCCCTGCCTCCTGCCTAGCAGTTCTACCATGTAGTTAACATCACTGACCTTCCATACTACTTTGAAGGGTCCCTCCCAAGCTGCCTGCAGCTTGTTGTGTCTGACAGGAATGAGAACCATAACCTGCTGCCCTACAGCATACTCTGTAGCTCAAGCATTCCTGTCATACCAGACCTTTTTTGCTGTTGGGCTTCTGCCAGGTTCCCCTGGGCCAAGCCCATGGGTTTCCTGATCCTTGTCCTGAGGTTCAGGACATATGCCACAATAGACTCCTTGTGGGATTCACACTCACCCTCCCACTCATCTCGAATCAAATCTAGAGGTCCCCTCACCCTATGCCCATACAGCAACTCAAAGGTTGAAAAAGCTGTGGATTTCTGGGGCACCCCCCTATAAGCAAATGACAGATCAGGCAAATATTTTTCCTACTCCCTCTTGAACTGGTCTGCAAATGCCCGTAGCATGGTCTTTAGTGTAGAGTTTAACCTCTCAACAAGACTATTAGTCTGGGGATGGTAGGGGGTGGTATTTAGGTGCTTCACTCCACAGTTCTTCCACAGACAAGCCAGCAGGTCTGACATGAAATTGGCACCTCTGTATGTTCTCCATGTATTTCTTTTGGGAAGCCTATCCTGCTGAAAATCTCTAACAAAGCATTTTTCACCTTTTCTGCCTCAATGGAGGATAGGGCCACCTCTTCAGGGTATATGGTAGTATATTCTACTATCACTAGGATATACCCTTTCCCTGAGGAACTTGGGGTACTCAGAGGCCCCACAATATCCATAGCTACCCTCTGAAATGGCTCCTCAATCACAGGCAAAGACATCAAAGGAGCTTTGACCTTGTCTCCTGCCTTGCCTACCTTTTGGCACTGCTCACAGGTCCTGCAGCACCCTGTTACATCTCTGGAAATCCCAGACCAATAAAGGTTCTGCATAATACATCTCTTGGTATGCTTTATGCCCATATAACCTGCAAAAGGAATGTCATGGACTATGGGTAGAAGTGCCAGATGGTAGGCTCTGGGCACTACCAACTGCTGTATTCTCTCACCCTCTATCCCTCCCTTAGAAGTCCACTCTCTATACAGTAACCATTTATCCCAGTATACAGATTCACCCTTCCCTTGTGAATCGGGTGCCTCACTAGCTACCTCCCTCAGCCTCTTAATGTAGGGTCTGAGAGATGAGCCTGTGTCATCTCTCTCTTTGTAACCCTTCCCAGCTCCCCTTCCACAGGAAGTTGGGTATTCTCTGACAGTGGTGCCTGAGTCGGCCTGGGTACTACTATTCATCTCTGCCCTTGGAGTCACTCTGTCCAAGGGAACATCAGTACCCACAAGCAGCTGTGGCTCAGCTTCAGGTCTCACTGCTACAGGGTAGCTCCCTCCCTAAAGTAACAACCTCACCAGTTCTGGCTGCAAGTGTGCAGTCTGTCTGGGTCCCCCCAGGATACTAGGCCTACTTGCTTGTCTCTAAGGCTGACTGCGTGTCACTGCATGCACACAAGGTACTTCATTATCAAAATCATTCACTATCAGGACATCTGCAGGGATATCCTCAAGCACATCTACTTGCTGGCTTCCTTTTCCACCCTTCCAGTCAAGGTGAACCCTAGCCGAAGGTATTTGGAATGGGGTCCCACCTAATGCTCTGACTGGAGTAAACTGCCCAAGCAAGTAGTGCTCCTCTTTAACCATTGCAGGCTTCACAATGGTTAGGTCAGAGGTTATGTCTGTCTTAGCAGTGACCTCTTTGCCATTTACTAAGATAGGATATAACTTTGTGTGGTAGTTTGGTACCCTTGTCTCTAGACAACTCACTGCTGGCATTCTATCATTCCCACTTACTGGCTCTCCCACCTTTTGTTGCCCACCTTGTCTCCATGGACATCTATATGCTACATGGCCCCACTGGTTGCACTTAAAGCATTTAACCTTGGTGCTGGAATAGTAGCTTCCCATGTTACTGATGGACTCTGTTGGGGCAGTCTAGGCTTCCCACCATGGGTTCCCTTAGACCTATAAGCAGCACTGGATATCCCTTTCCTGTGCAGTGATGCCCTGGTTGCTAGGTATAGGTCTCCCTTTTTCCCCAACTCATCTGTTGTGTTACATTCTCTATCCGCTAACCAGACCCTCATGTCCCCAGGCAAAGTGCTAAGGGTTTGTTCCCTCACCTAAAGGTCTGCCAGTCCTTCAAAAGTGGTGATCTGACATCCACTCACCCACTTATGAAAATAAGTGATTAGTTCAGCAATATATTCACACACACTTTCATCTGCCTTGTATCTATGCCCATGGAATGTTTTCCTATAAGTTTCAGGTGTTAACTTTAAACATTCTAACAAACAATTTTTGACTGTATTATAATTTAAGCAATCAGAATCAGACAATTTAGAAATAGCAGTTACAGCTTTGCCATAGAGTAAGGGGGTCAGGAACCATACCTAGAGCCCTTGCTCAACCTTATGCTGTTTACATACTGATTCAAACATATGAATGAAACTATCAAAATTATCCCCCTCTGTAACTTGTGGAAGAAATTTACTGACATTTGTTGTTTCTGGGGTTTGGTTACTTCCTTCCCCATTACCTCGATGGCCCTGGTGAAGAGTCAGCATCTCCTTTTCATGTTGCCTTTCATTATCCTCAGCTTCTAGAAATCACAGTTTATCATTTTCCTCAGCATCCAGATGTCTCAGTCTCTCAGCTGCTTCTATTTCCAAACATATGGCCTCCAGTTCAAGTATCTTTAACCCCAGATGGAGTTTTAAGTCCTCCATGGAGAGGTTGAACTGTCCATTTTCTGAGAGTTATACATCTCCAAGACCAGCCTGGTGGTTCTCCTGATTGCTGTCTGTGATGCAGCTATTCCCAAGGCTGCAATAATTTCTGCTTTAGTCAAGTTAGCATGCAACAGTCCTTCAGCCTGGCACATCACAGCAAAGTGGCTCCTTATCAGTTTGCCATATTCCTGTGCTGACATGTTTGCTGGCTCTCCTTGACTAACTAAGCTAACAAAAAAATAAAACAATTGTGATGTGAAACTCTGAATGATATTGTGTGGCTGATTGAGTGTACAAACATCTTCCTTAGAGACCACTGCTTACAGGCTACAGGAATGCAATATGCACACCACTGAATCCTAATATGTGGATATCCCACCACTACAAGTCAATTAATATATGATGTGAATATCCCATAACTGCCCACCAATTAATATGTGATGCCCCTGCATTGGCTCAGTAATCAAGGAGCCTCAATCCTCAACACTGGAAATAGTGGGTGACATGCACACTGGGAAGATGACAAGTACACACAGACAGTAAAGTGCAATTTCCCTTAAGAGCATACAGAAATCACAGTCAGTCTGTGGCTGGTTTCTCCCTCTTTCTTCAAATCCCCAGTAAGACTCCCCACTGGCACAGGTATAGACTTGAGATCTCAGCTGAGTGGCCAAGCTAAGACCTCCAGCACCCTCCCTGTCCAACCAGTTCTTTGTGTCCCTGTTCAAGTAGCTGACACACACATACATACACACACACACACGCACACACACACACACACACACACACACACACACACACACACACACACACACACACACACACACACACACACACACACCTGGGAAAGGCTGACACAGGTTTACTAGCTATTCCCCCTTTTGCCCAGACTATAAGGTAGTTTTCACTACCACAAACCAACTCCTTATCAGCTACTTTAAGGCACTTAGGAAGGGGTGTCCAAACTTACTGTGTAATGTTACTATTAATCCAATTTGTAGTTTGACCAAGAGACAAGGCTATTAGGAGTGGCCCACAGTGTCACCAAATTGATATGCAAGTACTCTGAGAGCTTAAATATGTCTTCAAATATCAGCCACAGTCATAGGTTTAAATATATTTAATAATAAATAATAAAATAACAAGACAATACTCAGTAAGTAATCAGTTACATCAGAGTTCAAAATCACAGGAAATATTTAAAACATCATTGCAGGACAGTCTTTAATAAAGAAAACATCTAAGCTATACTTTACTATATTCTTGTCTGAATCTAAATGAGTTACTATGTCCTAAAACCTTACTTATAGAATAACAAGCAGGTAGAAGTGATGAGTGGATGTTTCCAGGTCAAAGACAAAATACAAAATGCATTCTCTCTCTCTCTATCTCTCTCACTCGCTGTCTCAGGGAATTCTTAAATTAGTATCTCAAATATTGCTGCTGGGATACTTGCAGGATGAAATCACTTTTGTCATCTGACTATCCCAGGTGAAAACCCTTATTGCTAGAACCTGAAAGCATTTTAGCGTTTCCCTGTGAAAAATGCATATCTCTCAGATCCTTGCAACTGCTGGAAGACATAAAACAATAAAACACTTACAAAACAATGCAGAAGGCTCCCTAGTTTTAAACATCCAGTCTCCTTGCTGCATTGATACTGTCTCTTTTATTACATGGTTATAAAACAATTTAATGTCAACTATTTTCATGAAGTTTTGCAAGTTAACCTATGTCCCAGTTTCCACTGATAAAAGTGTATACATTCACACAGCTACAATAGTGTGTATACATTTCTGTTTTAATCCAGCAGGGTACACTGTGGTCACATATCTAGGCTCAGTACTGTACAAACCCTGTTCAACACATACGTCTGTACCAGCAGATTAATATATACATAACACTGAGTTCTAAAACATTTGTAAGACAAGCATATGAATCGTGTTGATATTCACAAATGACATTTGATTATTTACAAAATTCCAGATAACTGGGCTGGCAGTATTTCCTTTTGTGACTATATATATATTTTGTGACTATAGATATATATATATATATATATATATATATATATATATATATATATATATATATATATATATATATAAACTGTATATATGCTAATGTTTGCGATATTCAAACCTAGTGTTAGCAATTTGTAATTTATTTTATTACAGTCCACATCTCTAAAACACCAGATCTTTGCAGTTTTTTGATTGTAATGGTTCTACAACCAATATGGTATTAAATTATACATTATTGACTGCAGAAGGATAGCACGCTAGTCACTCAAGACTGGACTTTTAAGTGCATTTAACATTCTCACTCCTTTACATCTGTCCCTTATACAGCACCATTTCTATCTTTCCCTTGCTTTGTTTATTGATCTCAATGGATTACTTCCCCATCACCCTTTCTAGAACTTGATTCTATAAGTCAACAGCCCTCTCTGTGAATAAATACTTCTAGAGGTTTAGGAAGTGATTGGTCTGTGATCTACCACTTGCATCCCTTTTCCTTACTCTTTCTGTTGTTAGTGATCCCTTTACAACTCCCAGACTTGATTTTGTGCACATATCATGCATTATATCTTCTGGCCTCCAGTTGGAAAGGCTGCAGCTTCTCTAGTACCAGATACTGCCCTTCTGATGGCTTCCTTCTGCATTCATCCCTACAGTCCGATGTCACTCTCCCTGTGTAGACTTCAGAATTGGAGACAGTGGATGATGTTTCGTGTGACCTACTCCTGAGGAAGTGGGAGCATTGCCTCTTTTACTGAGCTTAGCGCCCATATCTTCCTCTCAATGTCATTGATTACTTAGAACCAAGTCTTAAGTCACATCTACATCAGATAGGATGAAATCAATTAGAAGTTAATCCTCATTGTGATATCAACTCATAGGTTCATAGGTGTGTACTAGGCTAATGGCCCTGGAGCCTTTACAAACCTAGCCCATAGGATTACCCTGACATCATGCCACCCAACCTTAGTTCCCAGTGCCTCTGTCGAGTAGAGCCACTGGAGTGATCCCCGGGATGAATTTTTGATTTCCCATCTACTCATCAAGGTTTCTCTTGAAGAGTGGCAGTGAGGCACTCTGTTTGATATGTATGGGAAGTCTATTCCACAGCAAGGGCAGTCTCTGTATTATGAACCTGTCCCTCCAGCACATTCTGTTGATTGTAGTAAAGAGGTTGAGGTCACTGGAATGTGTGGTGTAGAGGGATTTGGGATTTCTTTAGCTGTCACATTTCTAACAGACCTGGCTCAGACATGGCTTTGTATGTCAAGCAGTGATCACCTCTAAGTAGGTGATATGAGACAGAGAATAGTTAGAGTTTTTTGAGTCTGTCCATATAGAACAAGTGTTTAAGGCCTAGGATCCTCTTTGTGAGGTATTTTTTGTGGTCTCTCCAATTGTTGCAGGTCTCTAGTGAGATACATGCCAAATGGGCCATTGTACTCAATGACTGGCCTATTGAGGGAAGAGTAGAGGGAGACAATGACCTCTTTCTTCCTGGATGCAAAGCCCTTAGTAATGAGATGTGCCACATAGAAGGACTTTCTGACCACAGTGGCAATGTGGTGGTCAAAAGAGAGGCTGCTGTCAACCTGTGTTCCCAGATCTCTTATAACACCTTCTGTGTTCAGTGGACTACCATCAATATGGTAATTCATGGGAACTGGGTTTTTCCCAAAGGGGATGAAGACACATTTTTTGGCATTGAGCTTAAGGCCATGGTTCTGACACCAGTCATTGGTCTCAGTAAGGCCTTTCTGTCGAATGTCAACATCACTTGGGGAGTTAATAATAGCTCCCAACTTGCAATTGTCTGTGAACTTTGTCAGCTAGAGACCCTTCATGTTGGCCTGGACTTCAGAGAAGTAGATACCAAACAGGAGAGGACCCAGGACCAAACCCTGTGGGACTCCACTCATGCGTGGTCAGCAGTCTTACTTGGAGTCTGCTACTTTCACATTGTGGGTTCTATCTGTGAGCCAGTTTGTAACCCACCTAATGATATAGGGGTTGATGCATAGCTTAGTGAATGTTTCTATGATTCCTGAATGGGGAATGGTATCAAACCCCTTAGCCAGATCAAGGTAGGCTGTATGAACCACCTTGCCTTCACCACAGCTCTGGTGACTGACTCAAAGAAGTCGACCGAGTTGAGCAGGCATGATCTTCCCTTCACAAAACCAAACTGTGTGGGATCCAGAGTTTGGAGATTCCCTATATCCTTGTTTATTAGGTCCATGATGATGCTTTCCATAGTTTTGCATATCAGACTCTTCAGGCTAATGGGGCAATAGTTCCCAGGGTCTATAGTCACTCCTCCTTTGTGGAGAGGGATGACTGTAGCAGTGCGCCATTCAGATAGGGACAAAGCCTGAGGTGAGGCTGTGATTGAACAGGGCACACAGGTGAGGTACCAGTTCACTCTGTAGTTCATGTAGAACACAGCCAGGAATATTGTCAGGTCCCATGGATGCTGTATTCTTGGCCTTTGGTAGTGCTGTTTTACCTTGTGGAGCAGTAATATTGGGTGCCTGGTAATCTACTAGTATTGTGATTGGTCCTTTGGGGGGTAGAAGGGTAAAGTTGGCACTGAATCTGTCGGCCAGTATATTGGCAATATCTGTTGGCTTCGGTATAGGAGGTACCATTGTGCAGTAGCTCAGAGCAAATCTGGGTATTGCCATGGAGATTCTTTACATAACTATAGAAGGCCTTGTGGTTGTCTTTACTATCTGCTGCAATTCTGTTTTCATAGCTAGCTTAAGAGGATTTGATGAGGGATATCAACTTTTTGTTGAGGCTGATAAGGGAGTTTTTCCAGTCTTGGGACTTCACCTTATTCTGTATCAGTTTCCTCCTTTAGTTGTAGAGTTTGTTTATGGCAGGGGATCACCAGATTGGCTTCCTTATTTTGGAGTAGAATGTTTTGGTTCTATTGGGTATAGCGAGATCCATGCATTTGTGCACGTGTGTGTACAGTGCACTGGTGTATGATTCGGTGGTCATGCAACTATTCTCCATTTGCATGGGTGCCATGAAGTTAGCCATCTCTATTTTTAGGAGCCTAACATTAGCTTTGGAGAAGTTTTTCATGGTGGTTACCTTTGCAGGGGGTGGGATGGATTTGGATTTCCAGGGTGATTAGTTTGTGGTTGGATCTAACCAGGGAGGAGTTAACTATTGGTGTAGAGCAACAGTCACCCATGTTAGTAATGACCAGGTCAAGGATGTTGCTACCTCTAGTGTGGGTAAGAATGAGCTGGTCCAGGGCATTTGAATTAATGAATTCCAGGAAATGTTGGGTAAGTGTACTGGTACACGAGTAGTATTCCCAGTTAATGTAGGTGTAGTTGAGGTCGCCCAGTATGAGAGTGTTAGGTTGGACCCTAATATTCTCCAATGTGCTTAGGAACGTGGAGTGTGAGTCTTGGGACATTGTTGGGGACCTATAGCAGGCTGCAACCTGAATCGTTGTCTTACCCAATGTTAGCTGCACCTGAAGTATCTCTGATGCGTTATGTTGGGCTACCAGTCTGGAGGTGTGCACATCCTTTATGAATATGGATACACCATTGCCTTTGGAGCTTTGGTCCAAGTTCTGAGGCTGAAAGGTGTGGAATGAGTTACAGCCTGGTAGTGCAGGGGTGCTTTCTGCTGCCTTGAACCAGGTCACTGTTACAGCACAAACGTCGATGTTATCCATTTTAAGGAGTGCTTTGCGTGAGTGCATTTTCAGATTTAGACTTCTAGCATTGAGCAGCATGACCCTCAGATTGCATTTGTTTGTATCTGTTATGGTGGTAATTTGGTCTTTGGAACACTGCCTTAAAAGGCACTATAGGGGAGGCAAGAGCCTCTGCCAGTATCAGGAAGCCCAGGGGTGACAGATGCAAGCCATCTCTGGCAAACCATCGAGATCTGTTAATCAGGCAGACAGATACTGGATCCCCTTAGAATGACACCAGAAACTTAGCCAATTGTTGAAATCGATCATTTTCTGCTTGTACTGTGGCATCATTCTGGGTGATGGCAGGATGTTGCTCAGGGCTAGGGTCATACCCACCTGGGATACATAATCTGAGAGCTCCCCCATGTCTTTTTTAATGTAGTCCAGGGAGGTACATCTCAGGTCATTCACACCCACATGTACAATGACAGAGTCATATTTGTATCTGTTGTTGAGGGCCTGTGTTATGTGGTGGATCCTTGCTCCTGACAGGCAGCTGACTGTTACTTTCTCCTTATTCAGCTTAGTGAGTGGGACATCAGTATGCCTCACTATCGAGTCACCTATGACTAGTGTGTTGGGCATGCTGTTTTGCCGTAGGGGCTTTGGTTGAGTGGCACACTGTTTAGGAGAGTTATGTGTCTTATGATTAGTGTTGTGTTGTGGTGGTCGAGTGTGTTTCTGCCTTGGAGGTCTCTGCTGTTTGGGAAGATTTTTATTGAGAGCCTCTGCAAAGGTTGATGTGTGGTTTGTGTTTTTTTGTGATGGCAGTGGTGGTGTGTGTTCTGGACGGCTATGTGTTTCATGTGGTGTGGTGCAAGTGTTGACCTTTTCCTATTGACCAGCTATTCCAGTCTTGGCTGGAGAATGCTTGGCTTCCAATTTGGATATATAAGTGCATTTCTCACAAGTCTGAGGGTTGGGAGGTAAGAGGAGAGGGTTGTCGGTGTACATGGGGCAGTTGCTACATTGCTTCAGGATGCCCCAGTTCACCACATTAATAGGAGAAAGCACAGGGGACTGACCTTTAGACATGCCTGGTTGGGTGGGTATTAATAATAAGTACTGAAGCTGTTTCTTTTAGAACATTTAGTGCTGGTAGCACTTTTGTGTGCTAGAATAATTGCTACAAGAAGTCTGGTAAAGTGCTAGACTGATAAGCTAGTAAAAGTGCAGGAGAGGAGAGAACTAGCAAGTCTAAGAGAAAAAAATTGAAGAGCAGACTTTGGCAATGCTCAGAAGCTACAAACAGTCCTGAATACAACAAATCTGTATCTGGACTAGACTAGTTACGGGAAAAGTGGGAAACAAATTAAAATGCTAGATTTTAAACCAGGAGTTGAAAGAGATGGAAAAAACTGCCCAAACTGTCAATAAACTTCACTTTCTAGGCCAGTAACCACTCCTCTTGTGGTAGATAGGCTACCTAGTGCTTACCACTCCCACTGATAAGCTAGAAGGCTTCCCTCCAATACAGACAGGCTTTGGGGGCTCAGAAGCTTACAAACAGTTGGGGATACAGAAAATCTGTATCTGGACTAGACTAGTTACAGGAAAGGTGGGAAACAAGTGCAAATGCGGCCTTTTAAATCAGACGTTGAAAGTGATGGAAAAAACTGCCCAAACAGCCAATAAACATCACTTTCTGGGCCAGTAACCACTCCTCCTGTGGTAGATAGGCTACCTAGTGCTTACCCCTCCCACTGATAGCTTAAAGGCCTCCCTCCAACACAAACACACTTGGGGGGGCTCAGAAGCTTACATACAGTCCTGGATACAGCAAATCTGTATTTGGACTAGACTAGTTACATGAAATGCGGGAAAAGCGCAAACACAGGCTTTTGGACCAGAAAGTTAAAAGAGATGGAAAAACTGCCCAAAAGGCCAATAAACTACAATGTTTGGGCCACAAACCACTCCTGTTGTGATAGATAGGCTACCTAGTGCTTATCACTCCCACTGACAAGCTAGAAGGCTTCGCTCCGACACAGAAAGGCTTGGGGGGCTCAGAAGCTTATAAACAGTTGGGGATACAGCAAATCTGTATCTGTACTAGACTAGTTACAGGAAAGGTGGGAAACAAGTGCAAATGCGGTCTTTTAAACCCAAAGTTGAAAGTGATGGAAAAAACTGCCAACCGCCAATAAACTACCCAAGCGATAAGAGCCACAAACACAAGAAACCAAAACCAAAAGCCAATAAACTAAACCGGACTGGCAAATAGACATTTTAATAAGTTTAAAACAGCTTAAACAGCTTAAAACAGCATGTAACAGAAAGGCTTGGGGGGCTCAGAAGATTACAAACAGCCCTGGATACAGCAAATCTGTATCTGGGCTAGAATAGTTACAGGAAAGGTGGGAAACAAGCGCAAGAGCAGGCTTCTAAACCAGAAAGTTGAAAGAGATGGAAAAACTGCTGAAATGGTCAATAAACTACAATTTCTGGGCCAGAAACGTCTCTTGTGGTAGATAGGCTACCTAGTGCTTACCATTCCCACTGATAAGCTAGGCTTCCCTCAAACACAGAAAGGCTTGGGGGGCTCAGAAGTTTACAAACAGTCCTGGATACAGCAATCTGTATCTGGACTAGACTAAGTTACAGGAAAGGCAGGAAAGAAGCTTAGATTTTTTTTACACTAAAACAGCACTAAAAACAATTTAAGTGCAGTGCAAGCTAGCACAATTGAGTGTGTAGCAATATTAAAGCAAATAAAGTTTAAATAAATGCAATTTATTCAGTGTATTCTGAGTTGAATTCAATTTTGTTTTATTCAACTCTGAACAGTTAAAAAGTGCCAAAAATATACGTATCAGCTGAAAAGCACACTAAGTCTGAACACAAGGAGACTCTAGCAAAGTTTTTTTTATATCAACTTCATCATCCAAAAAGAACATTTTAAAAAAGCCAATTTGTTTTAATTAACATCTTACCACATCATGTCTACCTCTGTTCAAAGTCTTCCCTTAACAGACCATGTTGTTCCTTTAATATATCTTGTGCAGATTTATGTACCTGGAAGAAGGCATCTTCCTTTCTTAGTTTCTCCACTCCAACATTTGTTTTTGGCATCAGTTTATTGGCATTTGAAAGCCGTATTGTCCTAGTCAGCATGGAATGTCACTCCTGAATCAGCTTGCACACATGCTTATATCCCAGAATATTTTCTGAAAAATAAAGTTAAAGAATATAGGTTCATAGGTTCATAGGTAGGTAGGTAGATACTAGGCTAATGGCCCTGGGGCCCGTACAAGCCCAGCCAAAAAGGTACCCTGGATTTTGCCACCCAAGAAAATTATTTTCCTGTGCCACTGTCGAGCAGAGCCACAGAGGTGATCCCCGGGGTGAATTTCCTATTTCCCATCCAATCATCACGATTTTTCTTGAAGAGTGCTAATGAGGAGCTTTCTTTGATATAGATAGGTAAATAAATAAATAGGCAAATAAATAAATAAATAGGCAAAACAAGTGTAAATGTCCTGTGAACATTAAATGCTATGTAGAAATATCAAACTGCAAAATTTTCATAACAAAATCTTCTTTACAATGATAGAAGTCCATGTATTTACATTAATACTAAAATATAATTCAGAGAAGTGCAGAATGATATTTTTTCTTTATTTTCTCAAATATTTCATATCTTGAAACTATACAACCTCTCTCTCATATATTAATATATATATATATATATATATATATATATATATATATATAGATATATATATATATATATATATATATATATATATATATATATATATATGGGGTTCCTATCAGTGCGTCGAAACTTCACCAGTTCGAACACCATATGTTCCAACTGTGAAGTTCAAAAACTGATTATCGCGAAGCCGCTGAACACCGAATTCTTTCCCAGGGAAAGAATTCGGTGGGCTGTTTCTGTGGCTTCTCGATTTTAAGCACTGTGGTGGAAAGTTACAGGTCGGATTTAGGTAAGTGTGCGATTGTGCGGACGTTAGGGTTAGGGCGCAGGTTACGTGAGTTAGGGTTAGGGTGCAGGTGAGGTGGGTGTGCAATAGTGACAGACTTTAGGTTTTGGGTGGGATAGGTGAGTTAGGATTAGGGCGTGGGTCAGGTGAGTGTGCGATAGTGGTGGACCTTAGGGTTAAGATTTGGATTAAGGTAAGTGGATAGATAGTAGTGTATGTACAGTTTAGTGTAGGGTTAGATGTAGGATTTTAAGTGTATGTGTGTGGATTGCTGTTTTTTTGGTGTGCTTGTGTTGTGTGTGTGTTTCTTGGAACAGCAAAAAATCGCTGTTCTAAGCCTTCAATGGTTTTGCACTTCGAGGTTAGAAGTTAGAACATATGGTGTTTGAACTTCTGTCGTTTCGTCGAAGTGATATAGACCCATATATATATATATAGAGAGAGAGAGAGAGAGAGACGTCTACCTCACTCGCTCTCTCTCTATATATATATATATATATATATATATATATATATATATGCGTTGAAAGAGAGTGTGTCATTAGCCCCTTTGTTTAGGAGACTTGAACTTTGACATGGTAAGGATATCCTTTCTATTTGCTGAAATGTTTACAGAAATATGAATGTGTGTTTATTTGCATAATTAGTATTAGAAATAAAATTCAATAGCTCACAAACTATACAATTTACAGTTCAAGCATTAATATCAGTATCAATTTTCTGCAACATCATCTTAGTTTCATCTGATGTTATGCTATAGTTTTCAGACAGTTGATTTTGGAAATGGTAATGTGCATATGGAAATACTGCATATCTTCTTAGTAACAGACATTTATTGATATTTCTAGCACAGTGCATTATATGTGGCAACCATGCATTCTTCAGTCTTTGTGCAATAAGATTTTATACTGTGACTTTCAATAACATGTAACTCAGTTATAAAAATGTGAATGAAAATATGAACATATCGATAAGTGATGAACATCGATTAGCATCTCCACTGTAGCTCATCACTGGTCAATAATCTTAGTATTATTTTGTTTCTTTTATATTGCCCTTCATGTGGCTCATATTATTTATTGATAAGGTTCTCAGCTAATGAAACCAGACCCCAAAATGTAATGGTACCATAATGAACTATGGCTGTTAAAATGAAATGCAATAAAGAAGCACTATATATGTGAATCATTAAACAGCCAGATTAGTTCAATGCTTATGTTTGTCAAATTCAGAGCTTAGTATAGGCCTTCAAAGAATTTGCCATCAAATAAAGTTGGATTGTATGTTCTTACACCTACCCATCTATCCAGAGTTCTCTTAAAAGTGCATAAATCACCTGATTTTGTAATTTGAAGAGAAGGAATTTCAACACAAGCCAGATCTACTGTGAAAGTTCGCCTTTGTTGTGTTGTCTTAAACCTAAACAAATTATTACTCTTGGTTATCCAGGAAATCAAGGTTGTAGCCAGGTATATGCTTTTTATTCTACTGAGTATAGTTTTCTGAGCATTAGTTAGCAAACTTGTGGCTGTTTTCAGGGCATGTTATGCCCACAACTGTCTGAATTAATTCTTCCAATAAGAGGTATATAGTTTGAGAGCTATATATTTAATAGTTTATGGGGGAAAGCTAAAAGTGATACGGATGTTAAGTGCTTTGGGAGCAACATGTTGAGATATGTGTCCATTTTTAGCTACCAGGCAGGTTGGGGCAGCAATAAGAGTATATGAGTTCAAACTAGAATTCTCTGGCTACTTCCCTCTGGGAAATGTCCTTTAATAGCAAGATCTTCTAAAAATCTATCTTTATTCACATATTTCTAAAATTTATGATCACCCCTCACTAGACTATAGTTAACTGTGTATGGTGACAGTTTTTCCAAGCTTGAGCAATAGTTTCATGTTTTAATCTAGTTATATGCCTTGTATAAAAGCTCTAGATTCTTTCAAGGTTTTTCATTTTGATTACACTCTAAGTGCAGAGAGATGCTTATTATGCAATATTGGGCCTTACCACTGCTTTATATAGTGTATTAATATACCCTTTTTCCTGATGGTTATTGTGCGCAATGTATCCTTAATGATAAAATGACATTCTCTTATGACTATATGGAAAATATTATCAAATAACAACTCCAGGTCAATATCAATTATTATTGCCAGGTTTTTTCACTGTTGATTTCATCTAATATCGCAATATTTAATGCAAAATGATAGCATTTATTTTTATCCTCAAAGTGAATCATTTTAGTTTCTTAGTATTAAATTCCATGGTTATCCAGAAATCCTTGCATGGTGTACTGATCATACTGATCTTTAAAATATTCCTAACTATGGCCTGCCTTCATATCATCTATGTACTAACTTATCCATATATTACTTACATGTGGAAAGTCAGACATAAATATGGAAAACAAGATTGGGCCAAGCATGGACCCCTATGGTACCTCATATATCACATATTTTATAGTGATATTACTTCTCTTATTTTAACTGATTTTATGTTCTGTTACCAGTTACTTACCCCTCTGTTAATGAATCCATTAATTTCCATTCCATTCATTATTGTTCAGATCTCATCATAGGGTACAATGTTGAAGACCTTTGCCAAGAACAAATACACCATGTCAACAGGCAGACCTGGATCTAAGGCCTCTCAAGTTTGTTGATAAAAGCAAATTAGCTTAGTCAAACATATTCTTCCTTCTGTGAGTCTATGTTGGTGTATATACCTACAAAAACTTAGAGAATCTGATATTATTTCACACGTTATTCATACTGTCCTCACTCATATGCATCTGAGTCTTTTAAGACAATGAGATGCTTATAAAGTTAATATGCTCTCTACCTATTACCCTAAATATACAATTTCAATACTTGTCAATATATCATCTATATCTGCTACTCTCCAGATTTCCAATTCTACTTAAGTTATGAGATTAATGTAATCTGGGATTCGACAGTTAGCCTCAGATTTTTTTTTACAGAATTCAGACATTTTCGCATTATTCATAGTACTTTCAAATGCTGTTTTGACCTGATTTTGACCAGATTTTTTCTATGTAAGTGTAATATTATGGTCACACTGGCTTTATACTTAACTAGTGCTATCTGTAACAAGTTATGTTATGGAATTCTTACTTTACTTCCACCTAATTCTTCCTAACAAAACTGCATAGCCCTAGTAATTATCATCTATTGACCTTGTCATCTAATGAATTTGCTACATATCTGTAAATCATATGGGACTATGGCTACCCATTCCAGGGACCTAAATATGGCCTACAACTTAAATAGGACATGCTGGAGGGACATATTTATCACCCAGTGACTGCTGCATCTTTAGAACAGGCTACAAATTCATGTGAAACAGAATACCTCTATGACACTGTTCAAGAGGAACCTGGACGAGTGGATGGGGCACCATAAATTCTTACTGGGACTGGAGATATAGTCCACAACTCTTCTGGACATGGGCAGTCATCACTAAATGCAATCTTAGGTATTGACTAGCATTTCTATCATATTACATTAGGATGAAATTGCTAGGCTTTAAATGACCTCCGGGTCGATAGCCTAGTAATCTCCTATGATCCTACGATCCTATTATGTACTTTAGTCATATTACAATTAACCTGCCATTCTGTGCTTTTTTTACTTGTGTTGCCTAGTTTCATTATTTGCTACAGCAATCACCTTTCATCAGCATTTGCATCACTATTTTCATATATCATTTTGTATTATCATGATTACTGACTTTCATATTCTATATTACTCTTCTTTTTGTGCCTTGCCTGTTTAACTTTAGCTGCTGTACTATTAATATACCTTTCTTTCCCCATTTCTTGTCATTTAATCCTTTTTATACATGTTCCATTCAGAGTCAATTTATCTGTCATTTATGCTGTAGCATGTACTATTACCATTTGTTACCCTGTTTCCTTTATTTGTTAATACTCATGCCAATCTTCAGAAGTAAACCCATTTATTCCTCTCCCCAGTCAGAATTCTCTTTTCTCAAAATCTGCTAAATCTGATTTTTCCTCATTAAGCTAGAATTTCTACACCACACTGAACTGGAATGTTATTTAATTAACCACCACTGCATCTGCTAAAAGTCCTAGCCCTTTTCTTCCAGCATGGTCCTCAGATAGACAACCTATTCAATGTCCCATAATATCATTAAATGAACCAACCAAAATGAATCTTCTGCAAATATTGCAAATGTCATCATATTAATTCTGTAATTCACCTACAAACAGAGAATCTCCCCACTGTGTCCTTGCAACTCTTTTTAAAGTATGCAGCCATTTGATTCAAATAATTAAGTTAATTGAAGATATAATTGCCTTTATCCAGATTGTTTACATTTAAATTACTAATACAAATTCATTTAAATTATTGTTACAATAATAAATAAATATATGAATAAATAATTGAATTGTACAGAGTATGCTCTATCAAGTTAATATCTGCTCTATAACAAAAATAAACTTACTATACAAAACCATTTTTAAAGTATGGTGTGATGATAGGAGGTACTGCCAGCACAGCTAGCTAGAATTTTGTAAATAATTGTATGCCAGTTGTGAATATCAACCTGATTTAAACAAGATGCTTGCATTACAAATGTATTAAAACTGCATGTCATGGGCATATCAAACTGATTTGTACAGATGTTTGTGTTTAAAAGGTATTTGTAAAGTGCTTATGTTTGGGATGTATTCACAATGTGCCCTACTGGAGAGAACAGAAATGTACATGCACTATTGTAACTGTTTAATGTATATATTTAACAGAGGAAACTGAAAGGTTAACCTCAGTCCAGCAAACTTTAAAACATACCTGAAATTAAATCACTTTATGGGATAGGCCATAAAGATGATATTACACAGGTTTCAGTGTAGCCAGAGACACAAAGTCTGTGCCAGGAGGCTTTCTGTAATATCTTTGTGGTGAACCAATTACTACTGTGGAAGCATGGAGGAATGAAATTGTTTTATGACTTCCAACACCTGCCACAGATCTGAGCAGATGCCCATGTGTGTCTGTTCTTACAGGTAGGTGCTAAATCCTGCCAGCTTCCAGCAATGGGGGTTTACATGGTTATTAAAAGTCAGATGTACAGAAGTAATGTCATTCTGCAAGCTATCCCAGAGGTGATATTTTAGATATTATTTTGACAAGTCTCTTAGTGAGACTGAGCATTCTGTATTCTGTCTTGAGCCTGACAACAAGAAGGACCATTCACCGCATCATCTGCCTTGCTCTATTAAGTAAGTAGGGAATAGTGACTCTCTTAGAGTCAATCAGGAACATAGTGAAGCTTAGTTTAGATATTGTTTTTCTTTATTTGTCTGATTCTGTCCTTCAATGTTATTTTATATGTCCTGTTATTTGAACTCTGATGTCACTGTGAAAATTTGCACAGTATTTTCTTCTTCTCTTATTATTTATTATTAAATATATTTAAACCTTTCATTGTAGCTGATATTTGTAGAGATATTTGAGTTTTGAGAGTACTTGCATATTTATTTGATGACAGTGTGTGGGCCACTCCTAATAGCCGTGCTCTTGGTCAAACTACCATTTGTATTAATTTCACTATGTATAATGGGTACCCTTGGAAGAGCTTAAGGTAGCTGGCAGGAGTGTCTGGTGGCAGTCATAACTAGCTTATAGTCTGGGGAGAAAGGGGCATAGCTACTAAACCTGTGCCAGCCTTTCCCAGGTGCATATGTGTGTGTGTGTGTGTGTGTGTGTGTGTGTGTGTGTGTGTGTGTGTGTGTGTGTGTGTGTGTGTGTGTGTGTGTGGGTGGGTGTGTGTGGGTGTGTGTGGGTGTGTGTGTGTGTGTGTGTGCGTTTGTAAATCAAACCAAGAAAAATGTGTGTGTGTGTCAGCTACTAGGACCGGGACATTGAGTACTGGTTGGACAGAGAGGGTGCTGGAGGCCTTGGCTTGGACACTCAGTTGAGATCTGAACTCTATAGCTGTGCCAGTGGGGAGTCTTACTGGGAATATGTAGAAAGAGGGAGAAACCAGCCCCAGACTGTGTGCCTTGTTTGTTCTTAACAGAAACTGTGCTTGGTTGTGCTTGATGCAGGGAACTGCATCTGGAGATACTGTTTAACCTGTTTTCTTTCCAGTGAATGTTTCTGACAGGTGCCTGTGGTGAGGATTGAGGCTCCTTGATTACTGGCCCTGAGGGTGGAGGGTCATCACATTGGAAATACTTCTTAATCCTTGCCACAAATTCACTCAAACTTAATAGTTCATCTTTTCACTAAATTGCTAATAAATGACCTTTACTTGTCAAACTCTGCGCCTGTTATATAAGCACTAAGCATCCATGAAGGACTTCATACCAGTGCTGCATTAGGGATGGTGGTGGCACAAGAAAATGTAAGTCAACGACCTCTCCACCCACTCACATTTTTCCTAAACAGAGTCAAACCAATAGCTGTTTCTTACCTTATTTTAGGCCCTGATGCCTTTAGCTTCTTGTGAACTGCTGACCCATTCAAGAGCTGATTGCAGGGATGTGATTAAGGCACCCATCAAGACTTTGTTTTTCTTCTAAGTCTATAGCCCCACTGCATATCTCCTATGCTATTCCTAGGTATGGTCATGCAAAGAATTTGCCAGGAAAGGTGTGTCACTCACTTCCCTGGGTGCAATAACCCTTTAAGACTAACCCACATTCCTTGACACTATTTCTCCCCAAAGTGATTTCCATTTGCCATTAGGGAAGAGTATCCTCAGAAGCTATTTCCCCCTTCCTGTAACCAACATTGTTAACATATCTGCTGCTTTGCATAGCTTAATTTTTCTTAGTGCACTTCATTTCTGGGAGGCTGCCTTCCTCTTTCAACATAAGCTATGCATATAATAGTAAAGCTTGTTTAGAGTCTGCTTCATTCAGAGGCTTCTTGAGATACTGCTTCCACCTCTGAAATGGTGAGCAGATTGTTACTTGGAATACCTTATGAATAGTACCTGCTGACTATCTTCTTTGTCATTCTGTTGTTGACATGATCCCTGATTGAGCTTCCTTGTGCTGTTTGCTGAGTCACTTAACAAAGGTTGGTTAAGATTCTCTGACATGTTGTTCTTTGATAATGGATTGTTCTTCTAGTCTGGTTGTAATACAGTCTATACTCTTTCTTAGTCTGCGTCATCTTTTCTGCTTCCCACTTCTTCCTGCACTCCTTCCTGTTGGCAGTTTCCTGGACTTCTCCATTCTACCACCTGCTTTTCTTATGTTCTTAGGTTCATAAGTAGGTACTAGGCTATTGGCCCAAGGGCCTACGTAAGCCTAGCCAGCAAGGTTCCATAGCTTACGCCACCCAAGAAAGTTATTTTTCTGTACCACTGTCAAGCAGAGACACAAAAGTGATCCCCAGGTTGTATTTCCTATTTCTCATCCACTCATCAAGATTTTTCTTGAAGAGTGCTAATGAAGAACTTTGCTTGACATAGATGGGTAGCTTGTTCCAGAGTATAGGAAGTCTCTGGGACAGGAATCTGTCCCTCCAGCATTTCCTGTTTATTGTGGTGACAAGGATTAGGTCCCTAGAGCGTGTAGCTCAGAGGGATTGGGATTTTTTTAGGTGTAGTATGTCCAACAGCTCTGGGTTTGACATAACTTTATATGTTAGGCAGAGATCACCTCAGAGTAGGCGATATGCTACAGAGTAAAGCTGGAGTTTTTTGAGGTGGTCAGTGTAGGGCATTTGTTTGAGGCCAGTAATCCCCTTTGTGAGGTACTTCTGTGGCCTTTCCAGCTACTGCAGATGTCTTGTGAGGTACATTCCAAAAGGGGCAATGTACTCTATAATGGGTCTAATGCGTGATGAGTAGAGGGGAACAATGCCATGTTTCCACATTTGCCTTAACCACAGAGATATTTTATCATGTTCACTCATGTTTTTTTTTCTTCTTCTGCTTCAGCCATTTCTTTTTCTTTTTGAGGTGCTACAGCCATCCATCTTTCCTCGAACTTCAGTGTTTTCACATTACTCAAATTCCAGATCTTTAGCCTAGTCTCTATGGATTTTAGATCCTTCTCTGACCACTGCTTGTAGCTGATTGTGTACACCTGTGTTTCACAGCTAGGGCCAACAGTTTCCCTACTGATAACTTTGCAATCAATGATTTGTCCCCCCCGCCCCGATAATGGCCACTCAGATACATGATCTTTTGACTTTTTCTGTTGCCAAGCCATGATATGGCCAACAATAAGCATTTTCAGACAGAAACTCTTGACAGCTACTCCTTCATTATTGTTGCTGCCCCAACCATGTGGACTCAGGCAACGGTGATATCTTATTCTGTCAGATGTGATATGAACATTCAGACCACCCAATATCTAGGCCAGCTTACTGTGTCTTACTTTACTGAGGAGATCATGCAATTGCTGCTTGAATGCCATCTTTTCTTGTCATTGCAGCCCCGTTGTGAAGCAAAGATTAAGATCATGAAGAATATTTCATCTTTACATTTGAATTTGATTGTCACAAGTCTGTAACTAATTCTGATGACAGTCTTCACTACCTTCAGAAGACTGTCTCACAATAATGCCTACAGCATTTCTAGCCTGTTCTCACCCTGAATAGTTGATCTGGATCCCAGGCCAATAGATTTCAATGTGTTGTCCTTCCACCCCATTCTTCTGGATATACAGAATATCTAGCCTCACGCTTAACAGCACATGAGCCACTTCCAAGGTGTGTCCCATCAGTAAGATTGTATTCATTGTAGCAATCCTTAGTTAATTTTTGGCATGTTGATTAATTTTATGCTCAGCATTTGCTCAACAGAGCTATCACAGGTAAACCACTCTTTAATAATTTCAGGCTCCTGGGTTCACTATGAACCTATGAACCAGATGGCTGAATCAGGACTGCTGGACTTTGTGGCGGATATACACACAGGTAGATGAGAGTGCATTAACCCATTCCACCATTAGAGTGGGTCCTTAGCATATGTTGGCTGTGTCCCTACCCCCCTTAGCACCAACAAATACCTATGCCCTTTTTTAACAATATTAGTCAATGTCACTAAATCATAGAGAGAGAATTTTTTCACCTCCAAGCAGAAAATCATGGCATAGCATACAACCTGTGGTCTTTGCTCTCTCTTCTCAAAGATTCTGTGTACCACAGATAATGCCTGAAGTCACTGGTTCACATGTATGTTTACCAAATAGACACCAACTTGAGTATGTGCTGCTGCCCATGACACTGCTCATTGTTGGTTGCATTTTCCAGGTAAACTGCTCATGTTCACCTGGGAGAACTGGGTTTGAACCTTGATCTTTTATCCTTGGGTTGGAAACACTCAGCATGTTTTAAGGCATGTGAATATCCCAGACAGACACAGAGAGAACATGCAAACAAAATACAGAAAGAGATCAGAGGTTAAGATTGAACCCTATACCCCGGGCCTGTGAGCTGAAGATTTAACCTAAATCACAAAAGCATGGTAATCTTCTTCTTCTCTTTCAGCTGTTCCCATTAGGGGTCACCACAGCGGATCATCTGTTTCCATTTCTTCCTGTCCTCTGCATATTGCTCTGTCACACCAACTGCTGCATGTCCTCCCTCACCACGTCCGTAAACCTTATCTTAGGCCTTCCTCTTTTCCTCTTACCTGGCAGCTCCATCCTTAGCATTCTTTTCCCAATATACCCATCATCCCTCCTCAGCACATGTCCAAACCAATGCAATCTCGCCTCTCTGACTTTGTCTCCAAACCGTCCATCCTGAGCTGACCCTCTAATATACTGATTCCTAATCCCGTCCATCCTTGTCACACCCACTGCAAATCTTAACATCTTTAACTCTGCCACTTCCAGCTCTGACTCCTGCCTTTTTGTCAATGCCACCGTCTCCAACCCATATAACATAGCTGGTCTCACTACCCTCTTGTAGACCTTCCCTTTCACTCTTACTGGTACCTGTCTGTTACAAATCACTCCTGACACTCTTCTCCATCCATTCCACCCTGCCTGTACTCTCTTCTTCACCTCTCTTCCACACTCACCATTACTCTGAACTGTTGATCCCAAGTACTTAAACTCATCCACCTTCGCTAACTCTACTCGCTGCATCCTTGCCATTCCTCTATCATCCCTCTCATTCACACACACATTACACTTACATCATGAGTATAATGTCCAGATTTAATCTCAAGGAAATAAAATACCATTTTTGTGTACTGTAACTCAATTCCCCTGGTTATGCTCTTTGTTTGATGCTCCATAACTGCAGCTGTTTTCCAGGAATTAAGGAAATGTTTGCCTGTTAGCACTCCTTTAACAAATGCGTATTGCTTTTTTATGTGCTATGATTCTGGAAATAAGCCATCACTTTTTTAACTTTTATCATGGTAGCTTTTTTCCAAGAAGTTAGGGAATGTTTACTTGTTAGCACTCCTTTAACAAATGCTTATTAGTTTTTATGTTCTATAATTCTGTAGTTAAACTATAATTTTTTATTTGTTTTTGTTGAGTGAGAAAGTTCGACTAGCAGAGCCCATTTTCAGAGGATGCCTGGAGAATAAAGTTCCATTACAGTACATGTATATTAACAAGTGAATGAGTTCAGAAAAAAACATTTGCATTTCTGATGAAAAAACAAGCATGATTACAAGACAGGTACATACAGTGCAGTATTTATATCAGGAATAATAAGTCTATACAGTTCTTGTAGCTTTAACTAGGAAGTAAATGAATTGATACTGCAGAAGGAAAATCATTGTTGTAAAGAAGTTTAGTGTTCCATTACAGTAAAGAAAGGTTTGCAAGGAGTTCCAGATGCATAATGAAATAAGTTATACAATTTACTGTATTGTATAAATTTGTCCAAAGTTTAAGAGATATAATGAAGTAAGTTAAAAAAATTATATAGGAGGGGGGGGAGATAGTATTGTATAGGAGACTAGAAGTACTAGCATATGACTGAGAGAGCATGGTATAGGATTAACTTTTAGTATAATAGCTTTTTCACTTACAGAGTTCTACAGCTTAATAACAACTATTTCCTTTCATCAGTGCTGAAAGTTTCTTTTCCTTCTTTTGTGAAGGCAGTAATAATGCTGGCATTAAATGTGGAAAATGAGATGGGATGGCAGAGATTCAATATCAATTCCAGGATACCAGTATTAAAAGTTCCAGCAAGTAGGATATTACAGCTTTGTTATTTCTTGACTACTTAACTACAAGCTATCAGCAGAACAGCAGTCCACATGCCCAGGTCTCCTTTAGAAATCAGAGTCACTGTATCTTTGAACATCTTAATTTCATGGCATTTGGCATCAGTGAGGTAAGACAGAAAAGTTGTTACCAGATATCATGTTACCTTATGGTGCTGGCATTTGCAACATTTGGATACACTGCATGCATTCTCTTTTTGATACAGCAGATGGTATAACTTTTTGATATGTAAAATAAACGGAGCTGAACAATATGTCAAAAAATTAATAGTATATGAACGGTATCAGTCTATAAAGACAGATTTATCTCAGCAATAATTATCCAGAATGAGCTGACATAAAGTCTCTTATGCAAAGCAAAAATTAAAGCACAGTACTCTACCTTACTTTCTCCTTTGCAGTATTCTGCCTTGGACGCAATGGTTACAGTTCTGCATGAGGCAGAGGCATTCTAATGTTTAAAAAGGTTTTATGTACATTAGTTAACAGATATTACTTATAGATAATATTAACCAACAAAAATATACTTTTTATACAAGATATGCATAGTCTTCTGTTAATGAAAAAAATTCAGACTTCTCATAAGTTAAGTGGTACACCCACCTTTTTGCATTTCAGGACAATTCAGTCTTTCCTCCTAACTTGCTTGTCTGGTTGGGTATTAAAAGCCATGGCTAACACAACTTCATTGAATTCAGTAGTGCTTCAATGCTTATATATGTAACATTTCACGTTTTATGTGCCTTTCTGTTTTGCTGCACTTCTTTCTCTGTTGCCCATTGTTAACCATCCTTCAACCACTATCTAACCCATTTGCCAGTCTATCTTGTTTAAAAAAATGTAATACATATATTTGAAACATATTAACATAGTGTGTGTATTTTTATATATCTATATATATGTTGTTGTTGTTGTTGTAGCTTTCGGCTTATCCCGGTTAGGGGTCGCCACAGCGGAACTCCGGTCCACTAATGTTTGGTAGTGGATTTTTACGTGCTGAGTTACCAGCCCTAACGCACAAGCTTCGACGAAGGCACGCCCATTCACACATGCCTCCACACATAACTATACTTGTCCATTCTGAAGCATGAAACAAGCCTAGTATGACAGATTACCCAAAATAAAAATAAAACCACAAACTGGAGTCGAAACCAAGGACACCAAGATAAATCTTTGTATTTTGGGTATTCCGAATAGAGCACCTATTTTAGAATGTTCTATATTCATAAACTCATACTCTTTATATTCTAACAACCCATTCATTAAAAGTTCATATAAAAACATTTTAATAAAATTATATCCAGTATTGATGCCAGTCAAAGTAACCTGTTTATATTCATCTTTGCACAAAATAGTTTCCATAGCAACAATGTAATCATCTTGATTCAGCAATACTAACCCCCCCCTTATCAGCTTTCATAGCTCTTAACCCATGCATATTTTTAATATCAGTCAAAGCTTTCCTTTCAAAATGTTCAACTTATAAAAACGATATTCATTAGGTATTTTTTGACTTAATAGGTTCCTAATATAATTTTCACATCTTTTTTCAAAGGCTTTTAACCTACTATGTAATCCAGGATTGAAACAAGATGGTTTAATAAAACATGTATCATCCAATTTGATGTCATCACATAAAAAAAATTAAAACTTAGTTTCCTGGTAAAACATTTCAAATCTAATATAGTATTCACAGTGTTTGCTCTTTGAGATGGTACAAAATTTAAACCAAGTTGTAAAACTTTTAACTGAATGTCATTAAAAGTAAAACTAGACAAGTTAAATATTTTACAACATCTACTCACATCAGAATCAAACATTAGTCCTTTTTTGCGTGTTCCTGCTTCTCATCTGGTTCTGTTATATTTGCCATTTGTCGACTAAGGACCCCAAGTTTTTTGAGGCTAAAGGAAGATGTTCAGAACGATTTTCATTAGCTGGATAGAAAGGAAATCCTTCAACGGTATCAATAAACTTGCCATCTTCTATAGAGCTCACTGTTCTCACAGGATGATTAGTGGAAACTGCTTCCTTCTCTAGCTGCAAGTTCAAATTAGTACTTTCCTCTTCAGTTCCCTAGAGCGGTTCAAAAGAACTGTTGTAGCCTGAAAACAGAACAAGATACTTAGAGACAAGGAAGCTTATGAATTAGGGAAAGCTTTCCCTTTAAAAGGCTTTTCTGTTAATGTTAACATCAATCGTCAAGAAAAAAATCTTCCAATTAAGCCAGCATCTGTCAATCATTTCCACTAATCATCCTGTGAGAACAGTGAGCATAGAAGATGGTGAGTTTATTGATACCGTTGAAGAATTGCCTTTCTATCCAGCTAATGAAAATCCATCTGAACATCTTCCTTTAGCCTCAAAAAACTTGGGGTCCTTAGTCAATGAAGGGCAAACACAACGGAACTGGACGAGAAGCAGGAACACGCGAAAAAAGGACTAATGTTTGATTTTAATGTGAATGGATGTTGCAAAATATTTAACTTGTCTAGTTTTACTTTTAATGACATTCAGTTAAAAGTGTTACAACTTGGTTTAAATTTTGTACCATCTCAAAGAGCAAACACTGTGAATACTATATTAGATTTGAAATGTTTTACCAGGAAACTAAACTTGAATTCTTTATGTGATGACATCAAATTGGTGATACATGTTTTGTTAAACCATCTTGTTTCAATCCTGGATTACATAATATGTTAATTGAAAAAAGTTGTGAAAATGATATCAGAAACCTATTAAGTCAGAAAATACCTAATGAATATCATTTTTACAATTTGAACATTTCTGAAAGGAAAGCTTTGACTGATATTAAAAATATGCATGGGTTAAGAGCTATGAAAGCTGATAAGGGATGGTTAGTATTGATGAATCAAGACGATTATATTGTTGCTATAGAAACTATTTTGTGCAAAGATTATGAATATAAACAGGTTACTTTGATTGAAATCAATACTGGGTATAATTTTATTAAAATGTTTTTATATTAACTTTTAATGAATGGGTTGTTAGAATATAAAGTGCATGAGTTTATAAATATAGAACATCCTAACATAGGTGTTCTATTTGGGATACCCAAAATACAAAGATTTATCTTGGTGTCCTTGGTTTCGACTCCAGTTCGTGGTTATATTTTTATTATACAACAAAAAACCAGGCTTAAATAGTGGGAAGTATACTTGCTATGTTCGATTCAAGTCAGTCACAGGAGGTAACCAAATGTTCCACAAAAAGAAACAAAGCTGTAACCTATAAACAGCTTTACTTTGCGAATTCTTAATCCAATAAAAAAGAGTCAAAATCACCATGGAGTGTTCATTCGAACCTACTCATCCACTGGGCAATAGCTTGTAGAAAAAACATGCAACCAGCATGTAAGAATAAATCCAAGCGTCCAGTAGAAACCACGTTTATTAAAATAATTAAAACACAGGGCTAGCGCTTTCAACGAATCTTCATCAGGCCACTAACAAACAAACATACTATCATCCCTTTTATAGCAAAATGCTAAAGTCAACTACTGATGTCACATCCTGTTTAGGCATGCTGAAGTCAACTCTGATGTCACATCCTGTTATACATAAAATATTTAAACTGACATCACTTTTATAGTAAAACGCTTCAAACAACTCTGATACCACATCCTACTAAATATAAAATATTATATAATATATTTTAAAATGTTTTAAATTGTTTAAAATGTTTAAAATATATATGCAGACATTTTGTAAACAGTGTACAATAGAGATGTTCTAAAATGACATTTCACCCCACTTTAACTGCTGCTGCATGTAACATTCAAGATGTTTTAAAATATTTTAAAATATCTATGTAACCATCTCATAGACAGTATGCAGCGAATAAAGTGTTTCACAATTACATACTATCTTCCTATGAATACTGCTACTTATATGCATACTAGTAACAAAAATGGCACGCATGTTTAGTGTTTAATAATGAGCGATATAATCCCATTTGAAATGCTTGTATGTATAAATGCATGCTTAAAATAGGGATCAAATTAATAAAAATATTAATATCTACACATAAGCTATTTAGCATAATTATAAATGCACAAAAATAATCATTCAAAGGACTACATCTAAAATTTGTACAGCGTGTGCTTCTAAATATCATAATATCTGTGACAGCATAAATCATTCAAAACAGATATGTGCACACGCAGAGATGTTAATAACAACAATATTATAAACATAAAAATATATTAGAGACTAAATGTGCAAAATCAGATGAAATGTGTGCTGGATGAAAGAGGAACACATGGTATATCAGCATCATTCATAACAAAGGGCCCCAATAAGCCTGCAGAGCAAAATAACAGAGACAACGATGGAGACAGAAATGGAAAAATGTGAGGTATAAAAATATGGTAAATAGGGAAGTAACCAGAAATTAATAAGGGGTAGCAAAGGGGTGAAAAGCTTCAATGAAATTTCCTAGCTTTGAGTATAGGTTTGATGGAGACTCTGTCATTGAGGCCAGGGTACAAATCAGCCCTAAGCCTGATCATCCATTTGGCCTCTATCTGTTCCGTGGTGTTGAAAATATCTCCTCTTCTACGAGATGGAACATTGTTTTGAATTACTTGAAACAAAAAGCTATGTTGGGTGGATGTATTAATTACATGCCTAGCCAGAGCATTTGAAGAACATGTGACTTTGATTTTATATAAGTGTTCCCTAATTCGGTCTTTAAACTTTCTGTCCATCTTCCCTACATAAAACGCAGGGCAGTGTACACAGGTTGCCAGGTACACCACATGGCAGGTCTCACAAGTGGCAGGAGCTGTGAAATGAAATTCTTGTCCTGTAATAGGATGATTGAAGACCGAAATAGGGAACACTTATATAAAATCAAAGTCACATGTTCTTCAAATGCTCTGTCTAGGCATGTAATTAATACATCCACCCAACATAGCTTTTTGTTTCAAGTAATTCAAAACAATGTTCCATCTCGTAGAAGAGGAGATATTTTCAACACCACGGAACAGATAGAGGCCAAATGGATCATCAGGCTTAGGGCTGATTTGTACCCAGGCCTCAATGACAGAGTCTCCATCAAACCTATACTCAAAGCTAGGAAATTTCATTGAAGCTTTTCACCCCTTTGCTACCCCTTATTAATTTCTGGTTACTTCCCT